>NW_020693257.1:0-16296 GCF_002925995.2 Terrapene triunguis
GCAGGGCTGGGGGTTTGGGGAAGGGGTGGAGAGGGGCAGGGCCGGGGGCAGGAAGAGGCGAGGCGGGGGTGGAGGTTTGGGGGAAGGGGTCGGGTGGGGCGGGACCTGGGACGGAGCAGGGGGTTGAGCACCCCTGGAGCCCAGAGGAAACCGGCACCTAGTGAAAGCAGCAGTTATTTAGGCTCTAAAACTCTGATTGACTCACCACCTGCAAATTGTTCCAAGCTCTTAATCTTTCCCCTCTCCTGCCTCCTTTCTCAATCGCTGTAGACAACACCTCCATCCTCCCTGTCACTCAAGTCTGTAATATGGTGTCACCTTCCACTCAGCCCTCCCTCTAGATCCTCACATCCAGGCCGGGTTCTAATCCTGCCACTTCTTTCTGCAAAACACCGGCCTTTCCAGCTGCCCAATGCCCCATTCTCAGACAGGAAACAACGTTCAGCACCAACTTATCCTCGCGGCGGAATCCCACTCCTGCTGACTGGGGTGACGTGATGGCTGATCTCTCTGACCCACTTTGCTGTGGCATCTCATGCACTCCGGGACAAGAGCGCTGCTGGCCCCTTAGCAAGCTTGGATGGTCCATGCTGCCAGGGAGCTGAAAACTATGTTCTCACACAATGGAAGCATCAGTGGGAAAGAGTCTAACTCCCTAGGGGCTTGTCTACACATGCAACACAGCAGTGGTGCAGCTGCACCGCTGTAGCGCTTCAGTGTAGACACGAGCTATGCCAAGGGAGGATGTCTCCCGTCAGTGTAGGGAGCTAGGCTGACGGCAGAATTCTCCCGTTGACTTAACACTGTCTACACCAGGAGGTAGGTCGGTTTAACTGCATCACTCAGGGGTGTAGATTTTTCACATCTCTCAGCACCAGTTATACTGGCCAAATTTCCTAGTGTAGGCCAGGCCTAAATACATTCAGGAATCCATTAGTGAACCTGCCTCCTTGTCCATAGATACTGGACCAGGCTGAGTAGACTACTCTCTGGCTCATCCACAGTGGCCGCAGCCATAAGAACGGCCATACTGGGTCAGACCAAAGGTCCAGACCAGACCCTGCATCGGCCTGGCCTGGTTTCCTCCCCATGCTGTGACCGTGGGGCAGCATCGCAGACAATAACCTGTGGTAGAAGAGAGCCCAACGTGACGTCTGGAGTCTGGTTTACAATGTCTAGCCTCCCTCGATACAGAGGCTATCCCCTGGTGGCTGAACTCTGCATATGAAAGAGGCAGTGGCCTTTAATCTCTGTCCACACAGCTAAATCTCTCATCCAGGCCCTCATCATCTCACATACCCGCTACAGCAACCTCCTCTTCTCTGGCCTTGACAAATGCCATCTAGACTCACTTATAGCCATTAAAAACACGGCTACTTAGATTGTCAGCTCTTTGAGGCAGGGCTGTCTTTCTGGTCTGTGTTTGTGCAGTGCCTAGCGCTGTTCACAGGGGCTTGTAAGCAGTATGGCTTTACAAACAATAAGCACAGAAGTCCTCTTCCTGGCTTCTCGTTTTGATTCCCCCCTTTGTGTCCCTCCGCTAGCGCCTCTTCCACTTCAAAGACATACAATAAGTGCCTTCACTGTAGAGCAGCGGTGGGCAAACCGGCCTGGGGCCGCATCCAGCCCTTCAGATGGTCTAATCCGGCCCTCAAGCTCCCGCCGGGGAGCGGGGTCTGGGGCTTGTCCTGCTCCAGCGCTCCAGCCAGGGAGCAGGGTCGGGAGCTTGCCCCGCTCTGTGCGTACCGCAGCTCCTGGAAGCAGCAGCATGTCCCTCTCTGGCTCCTATGCGTAGGGGTTTCACACACTGCCCATGGCCCCGCCCCAAGCGCTGCCTCTGCAGCTCCCATTGGCCGGGCACCTGCAGACGGAGCAGCGCGCAGAGCCGCCTGGCCGCGCCTCTGCATAGGAGCCAGAGGGGGGCCATGCCGCTGCTTCCAGGAGCTGCTTGAGGTAAGTGCCGCCTGGAGCCTGCACCCCGACCCCTCCCATGCCCCAACCCCCTGCCCTAGCCCCAATCCCCCTCCTGCCCTCCAAACCCCTCGGTCCCAGCCCAGAGCACCCCAAACCCCTCATCCCGATCCCAGAGCCCACACCCCCAACCAGAGCCCTAACCCCCACCCTTGCACCGCAACCCCCTGCTCCAGCCCGGAGCCCCCTCCCACATCCTGAACTCCTCATTCTGGCTCCACCCCAGAGCCCGCTTCCCCAGCCAGAGCCCTCACCCCCTCCCACACCCCAACCCCCAATTTCGTGAGCCTTCATGGCCCGCCATACAATTTCCATACCCAGATGTGGCCCTCAGGACAAAAAGTTTGCCCACCCCTGCTGTAGAGCCTTTGATGGCCTATCCCCGCTTGCTCCATCTTTTTTCATGTACCATAGACATGTCGACTCCTTCATTCATTCATTGAGGAAATGATGCCAGTCTTGATTGTCCATTTTAGAAATTTCCCCACAAGCCAACTCTCATTACACCCCCTGTGCATGGGAGAAGCTCCCCGAAACACCTCTGCAAAGCCACCTCATTGTCCTCTTTCAAATCCCCCTGCTGCCAGGCCCACAGAAACCTCAGCACTGCTTAGGCAGCTGGTGTGCTGTGACCTCTGCTTTTCATCCTGACCCGTGTAGTCTCACTGTTTCCTTGTGTCTCCTCTGCCTGTTATATCCACCTACTGTCTACAGTCTTACACTTGGACTGTAAGTGTTCTGGGGCAGGGACTGTCTCTGTTATATATTTCTACAGCACCCAGGCATCTAGAGCTACCGTAATACAAAGAATAGATAGGAGCGTCTGTAACCGTGCGTCCACTCATGCTTGCCCCACTCCCCTGCTCCCTTCAATTGTTTGCTCTGCCCAGTTGGCAAGACTGTACCTTCCACCAGAGCGCAAGCAGTATGGGGCAGGGATTTCTCTCCCTCTCTGTGCAGCACCCAACACAACTGGGGCCTGATCTCAGCTGGGGTCTCACTGTAATGTCAGGGTCAAAGAATAATCAATCCCTGCCTCCCATCATGCACTGGGCTTTAGTGCTGTCCATGGACCTACTGGGAAGTGCACCAGAGACCAGCCCCAGCCCAGCCTGGCTGCTCTGACGGGTCAAGGCTGAGAACAAAGTGCATTAACTCAATCCCAAGTGGGGAGCCCACAGCACTCACTGTGGGCACTGGAAACGTCTCTCTCGTGCCTGCAGGAGAACTCGCAGCGGGTCTGGGGGGCAGTGCCAGACCCATGGGAGGGGAAGAGTGCAGCAGAGAAGGGCACTGTCTGCCTAGTTCCAGCAGGGGGTGCTGTCCCCAGGGTGGCATTTGAAATGGTTCCACTTTCGCCCTTACCTTCCTCGTCTCCACATCGAAGGGCTCCGGGGTGGGGGTCTTGGCTTTCTGGGGGTCCTCCTGAGGCTGGGAGAGTGCACGCGGGAGCAGCTGGGGCCTGGTGGCAGCGAAGTTCATCAGGGGATAGATCCCATTCCTGCCACAGAGACACTGTCAGGCGGAACCAGCCATGCCCAGGCCCAGCTAGCAAGGGGCGAGGGAAGGGTCATGGCCCGGGGGAGCTGTGCTCCAGGAGGAGGAGAAGCCGGGCCCTGTTGATGTGGGGGAGGCAGCAGGGCACAAGCCCTTCCCCCCCACTCCAGACATGGCTGCCTTGGGGGCCCACGTGGTTCAGGGGCTGTGAACAGAACGGCCCCCACGGGGAGGGGGACAAATCAGGAACTGACTCAGAAACCACTCAGCAGAAAGGAAACATTTCTGCAAAAGCTTCCCTGCAGTGTTCGTGACACTGGCAGCTCCACGCAGCCCAGGGACGAGGCATTGTCTGGCATCCAGTGGTCAGGACTGAACGAAACCAGCCACCCCACTGGTGCTTGCACTAGAGAGCCTTAGCTCAGGTCTCTGGACAGGCTGAGGCCCTGTCTGTCCGAGCCTCACTGGCAGCATGTTATCCACGCATGGAGCTTCTGAACAGGCCTGGCTGAGGGATCCGTGGGACACCACCCAACCCCGGCTCACCTGACATCCTCCAGGAACTTGTCAAGCTCCAGGAAGGAGACTTCTGAGTATCTGGAAAAGAAACAGGAGGGAAGAGGTTAATGGGGACAGCAGGGCAAGGAGGGGCGGAGAGAGGGGCTGGGGGAGAGGTGGGGCAGTGACACTAGGAGCACCAAGCCATCTTTGCTGGGCGTGGAGGTTGCATGGTTTCCTGCCCATCCACACTCCCTGCTGGGGCTGCCCCAAGATTCCCCTCCCCAGGGGTCTCACCTCCACTGCACTGCGGGACGTCCCTCTCGCCGGATCTCCGCCATCACCATGTTCAGGTCCAGCTCCTTCGTCTTCTCCTCCACCACGTTCTCCGGCATCAGGTCTACAGCAAAGCCAAGAGAAGAACCTGTCAGCTGGGAGCTCTGCACAAACTCTCCCCACAGGCAGGGGCCTGAGCCTCCCCTTTCCCCGAGGAGGGCCCAGAGAGCCTCTCCCATGCCCTCAGCTGCGCTGGGGCAGGGATTTGGGCGGCTGCCTCTGGTGCAGCCCTGCTCAAGGCTCAGTCTAGTGCCAGGGTGCTGTGGCTAAGTGTCCCCGTTCCCCGTCCCCACTCACTCACACTGGTTGTTGATGAAGCAGTGCGCTGCCAGCAGTTTGAGGGAGTGGACCTCAAAGAGCACCTGGTGGAAGAGCAGATTATGGGCTGTTGGCCGCTTGTCCGGGTTGAGGAGCAGGCACCCCAGAATGAAGTCCTGAGAGGCAAAAGGGGGGGGGGCATGAGCCTGCGGCAATGCAGAGACCTCCCCCCCTGCAGCCCCACCACAGCGCCCGTCCCCTCCTCACGCCCAGGAGAGGCAATGAGTGCCCGTACTCTGAGGGCTCCAGTAGCCTTGTGCCAATGGGCAGCGTCACCAGAGGGCACTGCAGGGTGCACAGACTTTGGTGCAATGATCGTGGAATTCGTGGTACCCTTTTAGGGGACAATGTTCCTGGGGGTCCTGTTGCAGCATGAGGCTGGGCTACCAGGAGCGCTGGCTCCTAACGCGGCTGAGCAATGTGAGGGTGGAGGATGCAGGGGAAATTCAGCGGGGGGGGGGGGGACGTCTAACAGCCCGTCAGAATCAGCACCTGAGAGCCCTTCCTCTGCGCTCACAGGCTAGGAGGCATCCAGGGGCTGGGGCGAGAGGAGTCAAGACACACAGCCAGACGGGGGAGCTGGAAATGCTTAATGACGGCCTGCAGAGGGGAACTGCTGGACGCGTGCCCTTTTCGGCTCCTCAGTGGAAAAGAATGGCTGGGGAGGCGCTCTGTGACCTCTCTGCTCTGCTTCTCTCTAGTACCCCTCCCCCCAAAAGGTTTGCTGCTTTATCACCATAGAGGAGTCAGGAATGACAGGTCCTGCCTCCCCTGTTTGCTGGAGGACTTCTGGGAAGAGCAGGAGGCAGGAGCAGGAGCTCTCAGCCCTCAGTGAGGGAGCATCTGAATCGCTAACAAAGAGCTTTGGATTTAACAGGGGTCAATAAAAGCCAACCAAAAGCACAACCTTAAACGGCCTGGCTGTCCTTCCCCCCAGTTCCTCTGGCTCCTCGCCCTTGGGAAGAGTGAAGTCACAGTCCCACCAGCTCCAAAGTCAGACAGGTCAAATTCCAAGCAGGAAAACCAAGCATACGGAGCACCCCCTTCACAGCCCCTTTCTCCATTAAAAGGGCATAAGCCCCAGGTGTTTGTGGCCTTTTCCGGGTCACCTTTAAGGACAGAACAACAGGGCGTGTGCTGTGCCCTGACTTGGACACAGGGATTTAAGGCCTGTCCCCACCCTGTAAACACTCAGGGGAAAGGCTGGGAGCCCATTACAACTGCACAGGTGCTGCTGCTGTGTCCCGGGGGACTTCTTACTCTGGAATGTTCCAGGATTTTCCTTCCACTCCATCCCTGCTAGTACAGAGCAGCCACCTTTGAGCGGGGGCTGCCATTCCACTAGCATAGGGGAAACCCAGCAAAAGTCATAGAGCTCCGAGCCGGAAAAACCCCAATAGATGTCTGAGGGATCCAGGCAGGGACATGAGAAGGGCCATGCTGGGTTAGACAAATAGTCCACCTAGCCCAGTATCCTGTCTCTGATAATGGCTGGTGCTAGATGCTTCTGGCAGTTGGAGGTTTAGGGACACCCAGAGCATGGGGTTGCGTCCCTGCCCATCCTGGCTAATAGCCATTGATGGACCTACCCGTCATGAACTTATCCTGTTCTTTTTTGAACCCTGGTATTGTCTCGGCCTTCACAACATCCTCTGGCAAGGAGTTCCACAGCTTGACTGTGTGAAGAAATACTTCCTTTTGTTTGTTTTAAACCTGCTGCCTGTTAATTTCCATTGGATGACCCCTGGTTCTTGTGTTATGTGAAGGGATAAATAATACTTCCTTATTCATTTTCTCTACAGCATTCATGGTTTATAGAACTCTATCATATCCCCTGTTAATTGTCTCATTTTTAAAATGGAAGTCCCAGTCTCTCTCCTTCTGTAGAAGTTGTTGTTTCATACCCCTAATCATTTTCATTGTCCTTCTCTGCATTTTTTCCCATTCCAATATATCTTTCTTGAGATGGGGCAACCAGAACTGCATGCAATATTGAAGATGTGGGCATACCATGGATTTATATAGTGGCATTATGATATTTTCTGTCTTATTATCTATCCCTTTCCTAATGATTCCCAACACTCTTTTCACTTTTTTGACTGCCGCTGCACATTGAGTGGATGATTTCAGAGAGCTATCCACACTGACTCCAAGTTCTTTTTCTTGAGTGATAACAGCTAAATTAGACCCCATCATTTTGTATGTATAGTTGGGATTATTGTTTCCAGTGTGCATTACTTTGCACCTATCAACATTGAATTTCATCTGCCATTTTGTTGCCCAGTCCCTGAGTATCCCTTTTGTGAGATCCCTTTGTAACTCTTCACAGTCAGCTTTGGACTTAACTATCTTGAGTAGTTTTGTATCATCTGCAAATTTTGCCACTTCATTATTCACCCCCTTTTTCCAGATCATTTATGAATATGTTGAACAGCACCGGTCCCAGTACAGATCCTTGGGGCACCCTGCTATTTACTTCTCTCCATTTTGAAAACTAACCATTCCTACCCTGTTTCCTATCTTTCAACCTATTACTGATCCATGAGAGGACCTTCCCTCTTATCCCATGACTCCTTGCTTTGCTTAGGAGCCTTTGGTGAGGGACCTTGTCAAAGGCTTTCTGAAAGTCCAAGTACACTATATCCACTGGATTCCCCTTGTCCACATGTGTGTTGAAACCCTCACAGAATTCTAATAAATTTGTGAGGCATGATTTCCCTTTACAAAAGCCGTGTTGACTCTTCCCCAACATATTGTGTTTATCTACATGTCTAATAATTTTGTTCTTTACAATAGTTTCAAGCAGTTTACCTGGTACTGAAGTTAGGCTTACTGGTCTCTCATTCCCAGGAGCCTTTTTAAAAAAATTGGCATTACATTAGCTACTCTCCAGTCATCTGGTACAGAGGCTGATTTAAGTGATAGGTTTCACACCACAGTTAGTAAGTTCTGCATTTTCATATTAGAGCACCTTTAGCTCCTCAATTGTCCAGTGGCTCAACCGACTGTTAGGCAGGCTTCCTGCTTCTGATGTATTTAAAAAAAAATTGCTGTTAGTTTTTGTGTCCTTAGCTAGTTGCTCTTCAAATTCTTTCTTGGCCTGCCTTATTATACTTGACTTGACAGAGTTTCTGCTCCTTTCTATTTTCCTCACTAGGATTTGACTTACAATTTTTAAAGGATGACTTTTTGCCTCTAACTGCCTCTTTTACTCTGCTGTTTAGCTATGGTGGCATTTTTCGGTCCTCTTACTGTTTTTATTTGGGGTACAGATTTAGTTTGAGCTTCTATTATGTGTTTTAAATAATCTCCATGCAGTTTGCAGGCATTTCACCCTTGTGACTCTTCCTTTTAATTTCCAGGTAACTAGCCTCCTCATTTTTGTGAAGTTCTCCTTTGTGAAGTTAATGCTACTGTAGTGGGTTTCTTTGGCATTTCCCCCACCCCCCAAGGATGTTAAATTTAATTATGTTATGGTTGCTATTACCAAGCAGTTCAGCTGCATTCACCTCTTGGACCAGATCTTTGATCTATTTAGGATTAAATCAAGAATTGCCTCTCCCCTTGTGGATTCCAGGACAAGTTGCTTCAAGAAGTAGTCATTTATGCTGTCTAGAAATTTTATTTTTGCATCCCATCCTGAGGCGACATGTACCCAATCAATTTGAGGGTAATTTATTATTATTATTATTGTTATTGCATTTTCTCCCTTGGTAGCCTTTCTGATCTCCCTGAGCATTTCACAATCACCCTCACCATCCTGGCCACGTGATCAGTAGTATATTCCTTCTGCTATACTCTTATTATTCAAACATGGAATTTCTATCCATAGAGATTCTATGGTACAGTTTGATTCATTAAAGATTTTTACTAATTTGACTCCATGCTTTCTTTCACATATAGTGCAATGCCTCCACCAGCGCAACCTACTCTGTCATTCCTGTACATTTTGTACCCTGGTATTACCGCGCTCAGCTGGAGTATTGTGTCCAGTTCTGGGCACCACATTTCAGGAAAGATGTGGCCAAATTGGAGAAAGTCCAGAGAAGAGCAACAAAAATGATCAGTGGGCTAGAAAACATGACCTCTGAGGGAAGAGTGAAAAAATTGGGTTTGTTTAGTCTGGAGAAGAGAAGACCGAGAGGGGACATGATAACAGTTTTCAAGTACATAAAAGGTTGGTATACAGAGGAGGGAGAAAAAATTGTTCTCCTTAACCTCCGAGGATAGGACAAGAAGCAATGGGCTTAAATTGCAGCAAGGGTGGTTTAGGTTGAACATTAGGAAAAACTTCCTATCAGGGTAGTTAAGCATTGGAATAAATTGCCCAGGGAGGTTATGGAATCTCCATCATGGGAGGTTTTAAAAGCAGGTTAGACAAACACCTTGCAGGGATGGTCTAGATAATACTTAATCCTGCCATGAGTGTGGGGGACTGGACTGGAAGACCCCATTGATTATCCTCATTCCACCCAGTTTCTGCAATGGCTTTTATATTAATATTCTCATTTAATGCTAGTCACTTTAGTTCACCTATCTTAGTATTTAGACTTCTAGCATTTATATATTTTGTCAATATTCATGTGTTACATTTAAATGGGACACTTGTATGTTTGACTGTTCCTCACTAGCTCCTTCCTGGACTTTACTAACTTCTTTCCTATACTCTTTACTAGGATACAGAGTTTCCCCTTTGATAAACTCATCCCTAAAAGATGTCTCTGCTCGAACTGCGTGCTCCTCTGCACCTGCCAGCTTTCCTCCTGTCCTTAATTTAAAACATCCTCTACAACCTTTTTAATTTTACGTGCCAGCAATCTGGTTCCATTTTGGTTTACGTAGAGCCCATCCTTCCTGTATAGGCTCCTCCTTTCCCAAAACATTCCCCAGTTCCTAATGAACCTAAAACCCTCCTCCCTGCACCAATGTCTCATCCGCACATTGAGACCCAGTAGTTCTGCCTGTCTAATGGCCCTGTGCGTGGAACTGGAAACATTTCAGGTCCTGGACTTTAATCTCTTACTTATCAGCCTAAAGTTGGTCTCCAGCATCTCTCTCCTAGCCTCCAGACCTGCCCCATAGAGCTTGGGGACTCTAGATATAATCTCCCTCCATTCAGAGGGTTGGGCTGGAGGGAGATTGGGCCAATGGGGGGACCTGGAGCCCCATGGACCCTGAGAAGGAGACTGGAGTGGGGATTGGGAGCCCCGTAGTTCCCGAGACGGAGATTAGGACTGCGAGGGCATGGGGGGGATTCTGAAGCCCTGCAGAGCCTGAGAAGGAAATTGAGATGGGGGGAGCCCCAAGCCCGAAAACAGGTGACTTGAGGGAGCCCTGAGCCCATCAGCAGGTGGGGCATTGTGGCTAGGCCTCTTTGCAATGTCCTTGGTGTTTCCTGGCGGGGCTCGGTCCGCCTCACTCACCCGCATGTTGGGATCATCCAAGGAGTGCCTTGCCCGAGCAATCGCCTCCTCGGAGACTCGGCTGTCCCCATTGGACTGGATCTCCAGCACCGCCATCTGCAGGGGAGATCAGAACTTAGCCCCAGCCAGGCTGGCCAAGCCGCAGCCCCTCTGCTCTCATTAGGGAGCTCCTACTCAGACATTCCCTGGGCAGGGGGACACTGCTCTGGTGCCCCTCTGGTGGGACGGGAACAGGTGTCAGGCCAGGCCAGTGACGGTCTCTCAGGCCGGACGTCTGGGTTCCCCCTAGCTCCACACAAGCTGTAGTCATAATGAACAGGTTGGATTATGAACAGGAGGCTGCCAGGCAACTCTCCAACACCACATTCTACAGGTCACTGTCCTCCGATCCCACTGAGGAATACCAAAAGAAACTACACCATCCGCTCCAGAAACTCCCTGCTACAGCACGGGAACAAATCTACACAGACACACCCCTATAGCCCCAACCAGGGGTATTCTATCTGCTACCCAAGATCCATAAACCTGGAAACCCTGGACGCCCCATCATCTCAGGTATTGGCACTCTTACAGCAGGATTATCTATTTGGACTCTCTCCTCAGACCCTATGCTACCAGCACTCCCAGCTATCTTCGAGACACCACCGACTTCCTGAGGAAACTACAATGCATTGGTGATCTTCCTGAAAACACCATCCTGGACACCATGGATGTAGAAGCTCTTTACACCAATATTCCACACGAGGATGGACTACAAGCTGTCAGGAACAGTATCCCTGATGAGGCCACGGCACACCCGGTGGCTGAGCTTTATGACTATGTCCTCACCCACAACCATTTCAGATTTGGGAACAACTTATACCTTCAAGTCAGTGGCACTGCTATGGGTACCCGCATGGCCCCACACTATGCCAACATTTTTTTGGCTGACTTAGAACAACGCTTCCTCAGCTCTCGTTCCCTAGCGCCCTTCCTCTACTTCCGCTACATTGATGACATCTTCATCATATGGACTCACGGGAAGGAGGCCCTTGAAGAATTCCACCTGGATTTCAACAGTTTCCACCCCACCATCAACCTCAGCCTGGATCAGTCTACACAAGAGATCCACTTCCTGGACACTACAGTGCAAATAAGTGATGGTCACAAAAACACCACCCTATACCGGAAACCTGCTGACCGCTATACTTACCTACATGCCTCCAGCTTCCATCCAGGACACATCACACAATCCATTGTCTACAGCCAAGCCCTAAGATACAACCGAATTTGCTCCAACCCCTCAGACAGAGACCTACAAGATCTTTATCAACCATTCTTAAAACTACAATACCCACCTGGGGAAGTGAGGAAAAAATTGACAGAGCGGGACGGGTACCCAGAAGTCACCTACTACAGGACAGGCCCAACAAGATAAAAAACAGAACACCACTGGCCATCACATACAGCCCCCAGCTAAAACCTCTCCAGCACATCATCAATGATCTACAACCTATTCTGGAAAACGATCCCTCACTCTCAGAGACCTTGGGAGACAGGCCAGTCCTCGCTTACAGACAACCCCCCAACCTGAAGCAAATACTCACCAGCAACCACACACCACACCACAGAAACACTAACCCAGGACCCAATCCCTTTAACAAACCCCGTTGCCTACTCTGTCCTCATATCTATTCCAGCGACACCATCAGTGGACCCAACTACACCAGCCACACCATCAGGGGCTCATTCACCTGCACATCTACTAATGTGATATATGTCATCATATGCCAGCAATGCCCCTCTGCCATGTACATTGGCCAAACCGGTCAGTCTTTACGTAAAAGAATAAATGGACACAAATCAGACATCAGGAACGGTAACATACAAAGCCAGTAGGAGAACACTTCAATCTCCCTGGACATTCAATAACAGATTTTAAAATAGCCATCCTTCAACAAAAAACTTCAAAAACAGACTTCAAAGAGAAATTGCAGAGCTACAATTCATTTGCAAACCTAACACCATTAATTTGGGCTTGACTAGGGACTGGGAGTGGCTGGCTCACTACAAAAGCAATTTTCCCTCTCTTGGTGTTGACACCTCCTCATCAATTATTGGGAGTGGACCACATCCACCCTGATTGAATTGGCCTTGTCAACACTGGTTCTCCACTTATAGGGTAACTCCCTTCTCTTCATGAGTCAGTATATTTATGTCTGCATCTGTAATTCTCACTCCATGCATCTGAAGAAGTGGGTTTTTTACCCACGAAAGCTTATGCCCAAATAAATCTGTTAGTCTTTAAGGTGCCACCAGACTCCTTGTTGTTTTTGTGGATGCAGACTAACACGGCTACCCCCGATACTATTTCCACTCAGGGCTCCAGGGCCTCTCTCCACCCCATTGTGGGGAGGATGAAGCACTCGATCCTGAAGCTGGCTTGTGGGTCCTGCCCAGAGGGACTGGTGTCAGGGGGTGGGGCTGCAGTGGGAGGGACTGGCAGCCCTGCTCCCTGGGGCCCCGAGCTCACCAGTACAGGCAGCAGTGGATAGCCACTCCCTGGATACATCCCCTGGGGAGGGTAGCAGTGCAAGTCCCCCTTGTGAGCAGCTTCTCCCACTGGCCAAGGGAAACCTCACACCCATGTGTGTAACAGGCCCTGAGGGGTAAGACCAGTATCAGCCGTGCCCTCGGGCCAGAAAGGGCCTCAGCAGGAGGCGGGTTCAGTCTGGACAGAGGTGGCTGAGGGAGGCATCTCACTCTGGGAAGGGGAGTCATAAGTGGGTGGGGCCAGTTCTCCCGCTGCTCCCCAAGGAGGGTAGCCGGGGCAGCAAGAAATGGTCACCCCAGGAGCAGAGCCTCCGTCACAGCAATGGGGGACGGCAGGTCCGCAGAGCCTTCGTCGGAGAAGAGAGGGCCTAGAGCTGCCCTCACAGGGGCAAGTGGAGGGCACCCAGACTCCATTCGGCAGGGAGCTCCTTGGCTGAGCTGAGATCCCCTTGCTCCTGCAGGGTCAGGGGAATGAATTCACCCTGCCCCAAGCCCCAAGGGAGACAACCCTTCGGGGAGTTCCTGGGATCTGTACTGGGGTCTCCTGGCTCCTACCTCCAGGGCGCACATTCCAAAGGAGAAAATGTCCACAGCTGTCCCGTCAGCTACATCTGCAAAACCAAACCAGACTGGTGTTCCAATCCACCACCACTTCTAGGAACACCCCAATACACACCTGCCCTATGCCACACACATACACATACCCCCCTCTGCCCCATGCATCACCATGCCCCCCGCACCTTCCCCATTTCCCCCTCCCCCATGAATCTGCCCCATGGCCCCCTTTTCCGCCCTACACACCTGCCCCATGCCCCTCCCCAATACCTACTCCATGCCACCCCTCTGCCCTCCCACTGCAGAGGGGATCTGAACTTACGGCCATACTCCGGGGGGAAGAAATGCAAGTTGCGCTGCTCCTCTCTCTCAATCCTGATGGGGCTTCGGAGATCGTCAGGGATGGCTGCGTGAGGGGGACAGAGCATTCAGAGTCAGAAACCCCCTAACCCACAGCTTGTCCCCCAGACTGTGTTCAAAGACCTAGATCCAGGGAGAGAACAGGAGACTGCAGGGGTCTCTGCATTTGCTTCTAACTACAGCCTGCCCAGCTCCCAGGCAGTCAGAGCCCCCACGGCTCCTGCTCCCTTAGAGAGATTCCTCTCCTGTATCCGCAGGGGCAGAAAGGTCCCTGACAGGAAAACCAACTCTCACAGGGAAGAAGATCTTCCCCAAAGGCCTTCAGAGAGCTCCCTCCACACACAGTATCAGCACAGGCCCCTAGTGTCTGTTGTGCTTAATGGACCTAAACACTTAACCCCAATTGTAAGATCAAATGCAAAAGGTATGTGCCAGTTCATAAAATGTCACAATAACCCACTGTGACATTCTATCCCCTGGGGGAGCGTGCTGTCACCCCCATATTCCTCATTTTCATATAATCCTGATCTTACGTATAAAACATGCCTTGTAAGGTATCAGGGGAAAGATTATGATCTGCTGAAAGTCAGTTCTCTATCCATATATGTATATCATTCATGCAGATGAGAATTGTGTTGTATGGTTGTCACTAAAACATGCTGTAAGTTGGGGGAATCATCCAGATATTAGCTCCCCAGAGGCAACTGCAAGGAAAGTAACCAACGCCCAGGCAGGGTGTCAAACAGCCCATCAGCAGCCATTGTCCAGCAAAAAGCGACAAAGAGTCCTGTGGCACCTTATAGACTAACAGACGTATTGGTGCATAAGCTTTCGTGGGTGAATACTACTTCGTCAGATGCATGTAGTGGAAGTTTCCAGAGGCAGGTATAAATATGTAGGCAAGAATCAGTCTAGAGATAACGAGGTTAGTTCAATCAGGGAGGATGAGGCCCTCTTCTAGCAGTTGAAGTGTGAACACCAAGGGAGGAGAAACTGCTTTTGTAGTTGTCTAGCCATTCAGTCTTTGTTTAATCCTGAGCTGATGGTGTCAAATTTGCAAATGAACTGAAGCTCAGCAGTTTCTCTTTCCTGAAGTTTTTTTGCTGCAGGATGGCTACCTTTAAATTTGCTATTGTGTGTCCAGGGAGATTGAAGTGTTCTCCTACAGGTACATAGCAGAGGGGCATTGCTGGCACATGATGGCGTATATTACATTGGTGGACATGCAGGTGAATGAACCGGTGATGTTGTAGCTGATCTGGTTAGGTCCTGTGATGGTGTCGCTGGTGTAGATATGTGGGCAGAGTTGGCATCGAGGTTTGTTGCATGGATTGGTTCCTGAGTAAGAGTTGTTATGGTGCGGTGTGTGGTTGCTGGTGAGAATATGCTTAAGGTTGGCGGGTTGTCTGTGGGCGAGGACTGGCCTGCCTCCCAAGGTCTGTGAAAGCGAGGGATCGTTGTCCAGGATGGGTTGTAGATCACTGATGATGCGTTGGAGAGGTTTAAGCTGAGGATTGTAGGTGATGGCCAGTGGAGTTCTGTTGGTTTCTTTCTTGGGCTTGTCTTGCAGTAGGAGGCTTCTGGGTACACGTCTGGCTCTGTTGATATGTTTCCTTATTTCCTCCTGCGGGTATCGCAATTTTGAGAATGCTTGGTGAAGATCTTGTAGGTGTTGGTCTCTGTCTGAGGGGTTGGAGCAAATGCAGTTGTACCTCAGCGCTTGGCTGTAGACGATGGATCGTGTGGTATGTCCAGGATGGAAGCTGGAGGCATGAAGGTAGGCATAGTGGTCGGTGGGTTTTCGGTATAGGGTGGTGTTAATGTGACCATCACTTATTTGTACCGTGGTGTCTAGGAAGTGGACCTCCCGTGTAGATTGGTCCAGGCTGAGGTTGATGGTGGGGGGTGGACGCTGTTGTCCAGCAAGGGAACTACAATGCAATGACTCACCTGCATGAGGCCACAACAGGGAAATTGCTCAACCTTGCTTGGAGAGACTCAGCCTATGTCGACACTAGAAACTTCAAAGCACTGCCACGGGAGTGCCAGGGGGGTGATTTTTCACCCCCCTGAGCCACCAAGTTAGAGCGCTATAAAATGTAAGTGTAGACAAGCCCTAAGTAATGCTCACCTGACTTTGAGGGTGGGGGGACAAAGCCAAGAGGGAAGAAAGGACACGATAAAAGGGAGAGACGTTTGCCATGCTCTATCTCTCTCTTCCACCTAAATCTACAGACACCACAGCAAGCGACTGAAGTGCTGATCAAAGGGGAGAGCCTGGCTGAAGGGCAACCAGACAGCCTGTGGTGAGAAGCATCTAAGTTTGTAAGGACATTGAAAGTGTTACGATCAGCTTAGAATGCGTTTTGCTTTTATTTCATTTGACCAAATCTGACTTGTTATGCTTTGACTTATAATCACTTAAAATCTATCTTTGTAGTTAATAAATGTGTTTGTTTATTCTACCTGAAGCAGTGCGTTTGGTTTGAAGTGTGTCAGAGACTCCCCTTGGGTAACAAGCCTGGTACACATCAATTTCTTTGTTAAATTGACAAACTCATATAAGCTTGCAGCATCCAGTGGGCATAACTGGACACTGCAAGACGGAGGTTCCTAGGGTTGTGTCTGGGACCGGAGATATTGGCTAGTGTCATTTGGTTGCACAATCCAAGGAGCAGCTTACATGCCAGAGGCTGTGCGTGACCAGCCCAGGAGTGGGGGTTCTCACAGCAGAGCAGGGTAAGGCTGGCTCCCAGAGTCAAGGATTGGAATGACCTAGCAGATCACCAGTCCAGATAACACCAGA
>NW_020693258.1:0-5771 GCF_002925995.2 Terrapene triunguis
AAAAAAAATTAGTAAAAGGACCAAAAAAATGCCACCATGGTGAAATAATAGCGTAAAAGAGGCGGTCAGCAGCAAAAAGGCATCCTTTAAAAATTGGAAGTCAAATCCTACTACCAAAAATAGAAAGGAACATAAACTCTGGCAAGTCAAGTGTAAAAGTGTAGTTAGGCCGGCTAAAAAAGAATTTGAAGAGCAACTAGCTAACAAGTCAAAATATAACAGCAAGGTTTTTTTAAGTACATCGGAAGCAGGAAGCCTGCCAAACAATCAGTGGGGCCACTGGACGATTGATGTGCTAAAGGAGCACTCAGGGAAGACAGGGCCATTGCAGAGAAGCTAAATGAATTCTTTGCATCGGTCTTCATGGCTGAGGATGTGAGGGAGATTCCCACACCTGAGCCATTCCTTTTAGGTGACAAATCTGAGGAACTGTCCCAGACTGAGGTGTCAGTAGAGGAGGTTTTGGAACAAAAAAATTTAACAGTAATATCACCAGGATCAGATGATATTCCCGCAAGACTCTTGGGTGCCAGAACTATACATGCAGGGGTGCTGCTGCACCCCATGGCTTGAAGTGGTTTTCATTATATACATGGTTTACGTTTGGTCCAATGGTTCTTACCCCCCCCTCCCACTATAAAAATTGTTCCAACACCTCTGCCCAAGAGTTTTGAAGGAACTCAATTATGAAATTGCAGAGCTACTAACTGTGGTATGTGACCTCTCACTTAAATCAGGTTCTGTGCAGATGACTGTAGGATAGCTAATGTGATGCTAATTTTTTTTAAAAAGGGCTCCAGAGGCAATACTGGCAATTTCAGGCTGGTGAGCCTAACTTCAGTACTAGGCAAATTGGTTGAAACTATAGTAAAGAACAGAATTATCAGACACGTAGATGAACACGATTTGTTGAGTCAAAAGGGAAATTGTGCCTCACCAATCTGTTAGAATTCTTGGGGGGAGGGGGAACAAGCATGTGGACCCAGGGGATCCAGTGGATATAGTGTACTTAGATTTTCAGAAAGCCTTTGACAAGGTCCCTCACAAACAGGGCCAGCTCCAGGCACCAGACGAGAAAGCACGTGCCTGGGGCGGCACATTGTAAGGGGTGGCATTCTGGCCAATCTTGGGGCGGCACATTCCAGCCGCCCTGCCGTGGTTCTTTTTTTTTTTTTTTTTTTTTTTGTCGACCCTGTCCCGGCCCCCGGGGCCCCCGGCCGGCTCCCTGTGCTCCGCCAGTCCCAGCCCAGCCCTGCAGGGGCATGGACCCCGGCCCGGGGGGGCAGGAACTAGCAATCCCCGCCGCTCACCATGCCGCCGGGCTCCCCGGGATGCGCCACTCCCCGCTGCCTGCACCGGCAGTCCAGCCGCCCTTTTTTGTTTTTTTGCTTCAGGCGGCAAAAAAGCTAGAGCCGGCCCTGCTCACAAAAGGCTCTTAAGCAAAGTAAACTGTCATGGGATAAGAGGGAAGGTGCTCTCATGGATCAGTAACTGGTTAAAAGATAGGAAACAAAGGGTAGAAATAAATGGTCAGTTTTCAGAATGGTAAATTGTGGTGTTCCCCAGGGATCTGTACTGGGAGCAGTGCTGTTCAACATATTCATAAATGATCTGGAAAAAGGGGTGAACAGTGTGGTGGCAAAGTTTGCAGATACAATATTAGTCAAGATAGTTAAGTCCAAAGCAGACTGCGAAGAGTTACAAAGGGCTTTCACAAAACTGGGTGACTGGGCAAGAAAATGGCAAATAAAATTCAAAATTGATAAATGCAAGGTAATGCATTTTGGAAAACATAATCCCAGCTATAAATACAAAATGATGGGGTCTTCATTATCTGTTACCAAGAGATCTTGGAGTAATTATGGATAGTTCTCTGAAAACCTTCGCTCCATGTGCAGTAGCAGTAAAAAAAAACGAACAGAATGTTAGGAACCCTTAGGAAAGAGATAGATAATAAAACAGTAAATATCATAATGTCACTATCTAAATCCATGGTACGCCCACAGCTCAAATACTGTGTGCAGTTCTGGTTGCCCCATCTCAGAAAAATATATCAGAAATGGAAAAGGTACAGAGAAAGTCAACAAAAATGATTAAGTGTATGGAACAACTTCCATATGAGGAGAGATTAAAAAAACTCGCACTGTTCAGCTTGGAAAAGAGGGGAGGTGAGAGAGGTCTATAAAATCATGAATGGTGTGGAGAAAGTGACTAGGGAAGTGTTATTTACCCCTTCACAGAGCACAGGTCACCAAATGAAATTAATAGGCAGCAGGTTTAAAACAAACAAAAGGAAGTACTTCTTCACATAACACAGAGTCAACCTGTGGAACTTGTTGCCAGGGGATATGGTGAAGGCCAAAACTACAACGGGATTCAAAAAAGAATTAGGTAAGTTCCTGGAGGATAGGTCCATCAAAGACTTTTAGCCAAGATGGTGAGGGATGCAAATCCCATGGTCTGGGTGTCCCTAAGCCTCTGACAACCAGATGCTGAGATTGGATGACAGGTGATGGATGACTCTGATAATTGCCCTGTTCTGTTCATTCCCTTTGAAGCATCTGGCACTAGCCACTGTCGGAAGACAGGATAATGGGCTAGATGGACCATTGGTCTGATCCAGTATGGCCGTTCTTATGCTCATTCTTATGTCCTTATGTTCTTTCCTTCTGTGAAGATTAGTACTAGATTTGCTTGTCTCCAGTCTCCCAGGACCAACGCAGTGTTCCACAGCTCTTTGAAAATAACTAATTCTCTTAATACACTTTATTAAAGGGTGAACCACATCTGAATAGAGAGATGGGCCTATGGACCATCTTCTTTCACATTCATAATTGCTCAGAGCACCTTTCCTCCAATTCACATAACAGCCCTGTGGAAACTACAGCAATGGAAAAGTAATATTGGGAAAGCAATGTATTTTTAGCTGCCTTTTATTGGCAATTAGTGGATGGAAACCAGGAGGTGAGCCAGGACCACATGACCAGCCAGCTATTCACAGACCTCCAGCAAGTGTTCTGGTCATGCACCATAGTTTGGGAACGTCTACTTTAGGGCCCGATAATCTCTTAAAGACACAGACCTTCACTGGACGTGGGCCAGAGATGCACAATCCCATGGGAAGCTTCATAAAGGATTATGTCTTAGGCAGGCATAAAGTTCCCGGGAGCTCCCTAGTGCACTATAATTGTGTTCATCTCTTCCGGCCTGCTGAGCCATCCTATAGCCAGATATGTATTTTGAGCATCTGGCTGCTTTTATCTCCAGGAGAGCCTGTCGCCCAGGGCAGGGCCGGATTAACTTTTTGTGGGCCCGGTGCCAAACATATTTGTGGGCCCCCATTGGGGAAATAGGGCATGTGATGGGGGGCGGTCCGCAGAGCGAGGGGCCGGTTGGGGGCAATGAGACGCAGCACAGCAGGAGTGGCCCCACTCTGCCCAGCACAAGGGCACTGTTTACAAACCCCAAACTGCTAGACACACACTGGCCCACCCAGCCCTGCGCTGCCAGCGTGCCCCTTCCACATTGCCCTCTGCCCAGTACCCTGCCCTTATGCCAGTGCCCCCTCACCCAGAGACTTCCCCCACAGATCCCTATGCCCAGCACCCCCTGCCTAGAGACCCCTCCCGCTGACATCCCACCACAACTGCACAGCACCGTGCACACCATACCCCCTGCCCAGCTCCCCCACCCACAGATCCCCTACTGTCCAGCACCCCCTTCCCAGTCCCACCATCACAGCTGTACAGCGCCCCATATTCCGGAGGGAATTCTGCATCAAACTCTGTGCATAATATTTTAAAAGTCTGATTTTTTTTTTATAATAAATAAATGTGGAGGCTCCATCATGGCAGTGGGGAGCACAGGCCACTGGCTGCATGGAGGTGGGAGATCACCCTGCAACCTCCCCCGCCCCCCTGGGACAGGGACTTGGCAGTGAGACTGAACCTGACCCTGACACAGCACAAGGACCAGGCCTGCCACAGAAACACCCTGGGGCCCTGCCCCTTTTGTGCCAGGCTCACCAGATGTGGGCAGGGAGGCTCAGCCCAGCAGCAGGATCCAAGTGCCGAGGGACTTAGTGTGGGGGGATCCAGATGGGGGTAAGAGGGTTCAGTGTGGGGGGGGGGTAAGAGGGTTCAGTGCGGGGAAGTCTGGGTGCAGGCAGCTCAGTGGGGGATCTGGATGCACAGGGAAGTGCCACGTGCAGGGGCAATGGGAGTCTGCAGGGGGGACCAAGTGAAAGTGGTTGGAGCTCAGCCGGGGGGAGAGTCTGGGTGCAGGGGAGGTGGGGTTGTTGTGCTTAAAGTACTGCACAGGATCTTTTCAGGGGGAATAAGGCGAACGCCACATTCGTTGGTAATACATGCATCAATCAACACTGTATCATATGCATATGGTCTATATTACACTCCAGACCCTCAATATATCTGCTCTTCTTTAGTGAGCCCACTTGACAAGTTTGATTGTCCTTGGGTCTGCCTTCTATCCCCTCTTCAACTAGCTGTCTGGAGGTGCTTGCCTTCCACGCCTTGCTCATTCACACCTCATTCATTCAACATGCCAATTGATTAAGGGAGTGTGGGGAGGGGGAATCTTATTCTACGCCTAGCAAAAAGACATTTTTCTTCTACTTTAACTATCCTTAGGGGCTATAACATTATACCAAGGCTTAACACAAAGTTTTCTATAAGTTTTTCTACATAAGGATCTGATACAAAGTTCCTATATCAAAGGACTTGATACAAAGTTGTATGAAAATAGCTTAATACAGGGTTATATGAAGAGGCATAATACAAAGTCATATGAAAGTTAGAGGTTATATATGGATAGGCTTAATACAAGGTTATATAGAGAGGCATAATACAAAGTCATATGAAAGTTATGTGAAGATGCTTAATACAGAGATTTATCTACAGGGTTCATTTGGGTGGGGGTCTAGGTGTAGGTGGTTGGGGCTCAGTGGGGAGGGTGTCTGGGGGGGCTCATCGGGGTGGTACAGATGCAGGGGAGGTGGGGCTTGTCAGGGTGAGGGTTTGATGGGCTTGCTTAACAGGGGAGCCCCAGCTGCTGCCAAGGGGATCCGCATGCTGGGCCCCCGTTTCCCCTATCCAGGGATCGGTAAACTTCAGCACGTGGCCCACCAGGGTAAGCCCCCTGGCAGGCCGGGCCAGTTTGTTTACTTGCCGCGTCCGCAGGTTTGGCCGATTGCGGCTCCCACTGGCCGTGGTTTGCCGCTCCAGGCCAATGGGGGCTGCGAGAAGCCATGGCCAGCACATCCCTCATCCTGCAGCCCCCAATTTGCCTGGAGCCGCAATCGGCCGAACCTGCGGATGCGGCAGGTAAACAAACTGGCCCAGCCCACCAGGGGGCTTATCCTGGTGGGCCGCGGGCCAAAGGTTGCCGATCCCTGCCCTATCCCCTTCTCTTCCCCATCCCATGCCCCTTCCCCACCACTCCATCTCCTCCCCATCCCACCCCCTTCCTTCCCCCCCTGCCCTGCCTGCCCCACCATGGGCACTCACTGTTGTACAAGATGAAGGATGGCTCCCAGCACACAGAAGGGAGCTCAACCAGCACTAGGACCCAGAAGGTGGTGTCCAGCTGCAAAGTCCCAGGAGCTGAGCAGCACCTTCTTTGTTGAGCCTGGCTGTGCAGCTCTGCAGTCAGAGTAGGTCTGCTCCTTCCACCCCCCGCCCCCCAAAGGCCCCACCCCACCTCTTCTCTGCCTCCTCTCCCCAGGTGAGCATGCTGCGGCTGTGCTCCTCCCC
>NW_020693259.1:0-1752 GCF_002925995.2 Terrapene triunguis
AACCCCACTCGTTATGCCTTTCCAGCAGGATTGGGAACCATTAATAACAACTCTCTGAGTACGGTTATCCAGCCAGTTATGCACCCACCTTATAGTAGCCCCATCTAAATTGTATTTGCCTAGTTTATCGATAAGAATATCATGCGAGACCGTATCAAATGCCTTACTAAAGTCTAGGTATACCACATCCACAGCTTCTCCCTTATCCACAAGACTCGTTATCCTATCGAAGAAAGCTATCAGATTGGTTTGACATGATTTGTTCTTTACAAATCCATGCTGGCTGTTCCCTATCACCTTACCACCTTCCAAGTGTTTGTAGATGATTTCCTTAATTACTTGCTCCATTATCTTCCCTGGCACAGAAGTTAAACTAACTGGTCTGTAGTTTCCTGGGTTGTTTTTATTTCCCTTTTTATAGATGGGCACTATATTTGCCCTTTTCCAGTCTTCTGGAATCTCTCCTGTCTCCCATGATTTTCCAAAGATAATAGCTAGAGGCTCAGATACCTCCTCTATTAGCTCCTTGAGTATTCTAGGATGCATTTCATCAGGCCCTGGTGACTTGCAGGCATCTAACTTTTCTAAGTGATTTTTAACTTGTTCTTTTTTTATTTTATCTGCTAAACCTACCCCCTTCCCATTAGCATTCACTATGTTAGGCATTCCTTCAGACTTCTCGGTGAAGACTGAAACAAAGAAGTCATTAAGCATCTCTGCCATTTCCAAGTTTCCTGTTACTGTTTCTCCCTCTTCACTAAGCAGTGGGCCTACCCTGTCTTTGGTCTTCCTCTTGCTTCTAATGTATTGATAAAAAGTCTTCTTGTTCCCCTTTATTCCCTTAGCTAGTTTGAGCTCATTTTGTGCCTTTGCCTTTCTAATCTTGCCCCTGCATTCCTGTGTTGTTTGCCTATATTCATCCTTTGTAATCTGTCCTAGTTTCCATTTTTTATATGACTCCTTTTTATTTTTTAGATCATGCAAGATCTCGTGGTTAAGCCAAGGTGGTCTTTTGCCACATTTTCTATCTTTCCTAACCAGCGGAATAGCTTGCTTTTGGGCCCTTAATAGTGTCCCTTTGAAAAACTGCCAACTCTCCTCAGTTGTTTTTCCCCTCAGTCTTGATTCCCATGGGACCTTACCTATCAGCTCTCTGAGCTTACCAAAATCCGCCTTCCTGAAATCCATTGTCTCTATTTTGCTGTTCTCCCTTCTACCCTTCCTTAGAATTGCAAACTCTATGATTTCATGATCACTTTCACCCAAGCTGCCTTCTACTTTCAAATTCTCAACGAGTTCCTCCCTATTTGTTAAAATCAAGTCTAGAACAGCTTCACCCCTAGTAGCTTTTTCAACCTTCTGAAATAAAAAGTTGTCTGCAATGCAGTCCAAGAATTTGTTGGATAGTCTGTGCCCCGCTGTGTTATTTTCCCAACATATATCCGGATAGTTGAAGTCCCCCATCACCACCAAATCTTGGGCTTTGGATGATTTTGTTAGTTGTTTAAAAAAAGCCTCATCCACCTCTTCCACCTGGTTAGGTGGCCTGTAGTAGACTCCTAGCATGACATCACCCTTGTTTTTTACCCCTTTTAGCCTAACCCAGAGACTCTCAACACTTCCGTCTCCTATGTCCATCTCTACCTCAGTCCAAGTGTGTACATTTTTAATATATAAGGCAACACCTCCTCCCTTTTTCCCCTGTCTATCCTTCCTGAGCAAGCTGTATCCATCCACACCAACATTCCAATC
>NW_020693260.1:0-5260 GCF_002925995.2 Terrapene triunguis
CATGTCTGCTACCACGGAGGGCCCACTAAGATCGCCCTACCCCGGAACCTGATCAACAGGCTTGAGCTCTACCTCCACGAGACCTACGAGGAGTTCTCCTACGAGGATTTCTCGTCGATCCCCGGCCACATTGACCGGATTTTCGCGTAGGTGCACTGGGACTATGGAGTGGAGCGTCTTGGGCCTGGGAATCATGGAGTAACGGACATTGTGAAAATTTTTTAAAACACTTGGGACTAAATTGAGAAGAGGCCAAGACAGAGAAATCATGAAAACCCATTTGTTACCTTTGTAAATATTCCTGTTTTGTACCTGATTATTTTTTTACTAGTTTACAGCACTTTTATAAATATACATTGTTAATAGTATAAATATTACCGTTCTGTTTTAAATAAATGTTTACGTGTTTACAGCACTTACTGCTTGATCCTTCCCCTGATTCTGTGTCCGGGGTAAGGGATGGGGACGGTTGGTACGGGATCTCGGTAAGGGTGATGAAGAGCTCCTGGCTGTCGGGGAAATCAGCGGTGCCAGCGCTGTCGACTGCCTCGTCCTCCTCATCTCCTTCTTCATCTTCCCCGTCCGCTGTCATGTCCGACGAGGAACCGGCCGCGGACATGATCCCATCCTCGGAGTCCACGGTCAGGGGTGGGGTAGTGGTGGCGGCCGCTCCCAGGATGGAATGCAGTGCCTCGTAGAAACGGGATGTGTGGGGCTGGGATCCGGAGCGTCCGTTAGCCTCTTTGGTTTTTTGGTAGCCTTGTCTCAGCTCCTTGATTTTCACGCGGCACTGCGTTGCATCCCGGCTGTAGCCTCTCTCTGCCATGGCTTTGGAGATCTTCTCGTAGATCTTAGCATTCCTTCTTTTGGAGCGCAGCTCTGAAAGCACGGACTCATCGCCCCACACTGCGATGAGATCCAAGACTTCCCGATCAGTCCATGCTGGGGCCCTCTTTCTATTAGATTGCACGGCCATCTCTGCTGGAGAGCTCTGCATAGTTGCCACTGCTGCTGAGCTCCCCTCGATGTCCAAAGAGGAACTGAGATTGAAACTGCCCAGACAGGAAAATGAAAATGAATTCAAATTTTCCCGGGGGTGTGGCTGGTCAGAGCATCCGAGCTCGGACTGCTGTCCAGAGCGTCAACAGAGTGGTGCACTGTGGGATAGCTCCCGGAGCTATTACCGTCGATTTCCATCCACACCTAGCCTAATTCGATATGGCCATGTCGAATTTAGCGCTAATCCTCTCGTTGGGGAGGATTACAGAAATCGATTTAAAGAGAGCTTTATGTCGAACTAAATGGCTTCCTGGTGTGGACGGGTGCAGGGTTAATTCGATATAACGGCGCTAAAGTCGACATAAAAGCCTAGTGTAGACCAGGCCTTAGAGAACTGGAGAGCAGAAGCATTTCACTAAACTGTAATAAACCTAGCATTTGAAATTAATTTAGGTCATGCGTTCTAAAAAACATTAACATTAACTTTCTTTCAGTATAGCTAAAGGTCGTAAATGCTGTCAATCAGATCAGAAGGTTTCTTACTGTTAGTCAGCTTTGATTGAGTAGCCTCAAGTTGTGCAAAGTACAAACAAAGTGCTGCTTCCAAAATAAAAAGTGTAATGAGAAATATAGCTCTTTCTGCAAAGTGAATGGCTTTTTATACAGCCTGCTGGATTTAGCTTGCAATATGAAGCATCCATAAAATGCTTCATGGCCTTTTTGATAAACGTATACCTATAAAATTTGGGTGTAAAACTAGACTGGTGAGATGCATTAGCTACATACTTATTATGGGTGATAGGCACTCTCTATTCCTCACAACAAAACCTAATGAACAATAAGAAGCATTGATGGCACCATGTTATCAGCTGATGTTGCTGCCAGTAAGCTGTGCCACAACCTCACTTTTCCCAAATTAGTTAAAAAAAGGGGAGAGGTATGGAGAGGTTTTCCTAGGGGTGGATCTTTCCTGGCACCTTTACATCTGCATCCCAATGCACGGCTCTATGACTAGAGGAGCCATAGAATTTGTGTGCACATGGCTTGCTCCTTCCCTACCTACAGACATCCCCTCACCTCCACTCAGTTCTTTATAACAGAACCAAGGTGGTTCTTTTATGTGTTTGCCCTGTCGTGGCCACAATGGGATAGGAGGGACAAGATGTCTGCCTTTCTTAGATGAGATCAAAGAAGAACTTGAGACTCAGTAAAGTCCAATTTATATATTACTGTGGTTTAAAAGGTAAATTCTTATCAGTTGTACAGCTGTCCCCGTGCTTTTTGTTTTGTTAAGATAGGGTAGTTGCCTACATTGGAGGAAATGTCAGGTCAAAATAGCAAGGAAAGCTACCTAGAACTATTTATAGTCTTCTTTTAATTAATAGTTGTGCCCAAACTGCCTTTACAGTCTGCTCTTAGTGCTGTTCTTGGTAGTTCATTACAATATATGTTAATTAGTTTTTGTATAATAAAATTCTGCCAATAGTTATTTTGTTACCTTTTTTCTCTGAAGCTCGATCCCCATTATTTTAATATTTATTATCAGCTCAAATAGCCTTATGAGCATATAATAGCTACTTCATTCTCGCTCTGATATACTGTGCCATTCAGAGCAGTTCTGAGCTAGTGGCTTGCTGGTCTAACCTTCAAGGTACTTTAAAGTGGCAAAATATAATATCCAGAAAGAGTCTCTCACTCAGTAATGACAAACAGAAGGGAAAAAAAATAACAAAACACGATGCAGTGTCACAAAACAGGTGGAAAATCTCCAACAAAGTCTGCAGTTTGGTGTATAGAGTACATATGAGGAATGGCTTGATTTTAATATTATAAATATTACCAATCCATTCTCTCTATAATAAAGAAACAGAATGTTCACATGAAGTCAATACATGCTTTGGCCTTTTTTTCGCTCTTTTTTGGATATTAAACATCCCATGGCACTTTTTGTAAGAATATGTCTTTTCCCTGATCTCCTTGGCCAAAATTTCCCCTCCACTGTGCCGCTCTGTGCCTCAGTTTCCCCATCTGTAAAATGGGAATAATGATACTGACCATCTTAGTTAAGTACTTTGAGATTTGTTATTGAATAGTGCTGTTTAAGAGCTAGGTATTGTTATTATTCAGGGTAGATTGTAAAGTAGGGGACGTTTTTAACCCACTATGCTTACAGTTTTTTTGTAGCCATGGTGCATCACTGTGACACCTACTATAGGCAATGTCCTATCTCTTTTGTGCATAAAACTGTCCTTGATAACAATGTACTTTATGTGTTTGGATTAATAAACGAACAAGAAGCACCTATCAAGTACTCTATGCATCTCTTACAAATAATTAAAAAACACAATAAATCCATGTAATCTATGTGAAAAGAAAAAGAAGTGGCAACCCCACTTAACCAAATAACATACAGCACAAATATATAAAGAAATTTGTGACAAAAGAAGCCACTTGATGATTTCCTGATCCGTAGGTTAAAAGAAAAAAAACCCCTCAATTAAACCAAATTATTTATTTTTTCTTTATTTCTCGATATCTTTGATGTCCAGCACTGTAGCATCTGGGAATCTCACAAAAATTAAAAACAATAAATTCTAAACACTTCCCTCAGCGGTAGCAGGGGTTAAAAATTATACTCATCGGGGCTCTATGGCTATATTCCGCTCTGTCCCATGATAGAAAAACAATGTTTGACTTAGGGGCCAGTAGTATTTATATGATCCATTATCTCACTAAGACCAAAACTGAGTATCTTATATTAATGGAAAACTGGAAGTCATTCCTAGCTATGGGCATGTCACAGGATTTCAGACTTTACAATCATATCATTCTCATGTGTCTCTGTTTTTTTGCTCCTGCCCCCAACTTATGCAGACAATATCTTATTAACTTCTAGAAATATAAATCAATATATCCCAAAGGCTGAAATCAAAAATTTCAAATAATGTATTATAATTAATCTCTATCCAAAGCAGATTGTGGAATATTAGCTACTTAAATTCCGGTCAGCTTTGAAGGGGTGGTTACCAGGATGATTTGCTAGGCTCGGAACACTTTGGTGGACCAGTATGATGCTTTTACGCCCAGCACTAGTTCTGAAACAGTGATCAAAGAGGGAGACATTTCAATCCCCGAGCAGGTAAATTAGAAAAACCTACCATGAAACTACCAACTGCCAGAATAATTTCCTAATTGGAACACCAATAATCAGGCAAATGCCTAAGTGGTGAAGTAGGAATACTAACCTGAACTAAGAAAAGGCAAACATCACTGATGATGATTTTCTGCTGGGAGTGCCCTGTCCTCCATCCCCATAAATGTAACCCTAGACCTCCGCTTTAGTGACATGGTAGCAGGAGATGCAATCTCTAAAGTAGGTAGTTCCTAGACCCTTTGTTACTTTGTTATCCAGACAATTTGCAATACCTTGAACTGTGACCTGAAGGGAAATGGAAGTCCTTGAAGGGCACATAGTTCAGATACAAAGCATGCTCCCAAAAGTCTATCCAACCAATAAGCTTACTGGTATATAGATTCATAGATTCATAGATTCTAGGACTGGAAGGGACCTCGAGAGGTCATCGAGTCCAGTCCCCTGCCCGCATGGCAGGACCAAATACTGTCTAGACCATCCCTGATAGACATTTATCTAACCTACTCTTAAATATCTCCAGAGATGGAGATTCCACAACCTCCCTAGGCAATTTAACCACCCTGACAGTTAGGAAAAAGTTCCTAATGTCCAACCTAGACCTCCCTTGCTGCAGTTTAAGCCCATTGCTTCTTGTTCTATCCTTAGAGGCTAAGGTGAACAAGTTTTCTCCCTCCTCCTTATGACACCCTTTTAGATACCTGAAAACTGCTATCATGTCCCCTCTCAGTCTTCTCTTTTCCAAACTAAACAAACCCAATTCTTTCAGCCTTGCTTCATAGGTCATGTTCTCAAGACCTTTAATCATTCTTGTTGCTCTTCTCTGGACCCTTTCCAATTTCTCCACATCTTTCTTGAAATGCGGTGCCCAGAACTGGACACAATACTCCAGCTGAGGCCTAACCAGAGCAGAGTAGAGCGGAAGAATGACTTCTCGTGTCTTGCTCACAAGAAGTTAGTCTTTAAGGTGCCACCGGACTCCTCGTTGTTTTTGTGGATACAGACTAACACGGCTACCTCCTGATACTTGGTACACCGCTACCTCGATATAACGTGACCAGATATAACACGAATTCAGATATAATGCGGTAAAGCAGTGCTCCGGGGGGG
>NW_020693261.1:0-1072 GCF_002925995.2 Terrapene triunguis
GCAGGGGGGAGTTGCTGTAGAAGGGGAGGGGCAGGACAAACCTGCTGAGACACATTCAACTTGGAGCCTGATTTTCTGAACAGGCCCATTGGCGTGTGGGGGAGGAGGGAACATTCCCCCATTTCTGAACCAGGAAACACCCCCCCGGCAGGGCTGGGAAAACCGACCAGACTCCCAGTGCTGGAGCCTGACCCCACAGGTCAGAGGCTGCTGTGAAATACGAAGGGAAGCTGTTGGGATTCCTGTCCGTGTCCCTGTCCCTGGCTCAGAGCTCTGCTTCCTGCATCAGCCTGTGGCTGGCAGGCGTGTGGGAAATGAGAAGACCCTGCCCTGCTCTGTCTGCTGGGGGGGGACAAGGAGCTCTCACCTTCTCCCCACCCCTTGAAGCCTCCTGGCTGCTCTGAGCAGGGTGCTTGTGGGATTCTGCTTCTCTGGGCCTCCTCCCCTGTGCCTAGTGGGATTGTGGCTGGGGCAGCAAGTGGTGAGTGGGGGACTCTTGTTGTTTCAGATGCCGGTGACCTTCGAGGAGGTGGCTGTGTATTTCACCCAGGGGCAGGGGGCTCTGCTGGACCCCGCTCAGAGAGCTCTCTACAGGGACGTCATGCAGGAGAACCATGAGACGGTGACCTCGCTGGGTAAGGGATTCCTGGGCCCTCAGCTATTGGAAGCCGTGGGGTCTGCGTGTCTGAATCTGGTCAGGTTCTTCCCTGGTCAGTCAGATTGGAGGAGGAGGGTCACATAGTCCACAGCTCCGGTGTGCATAGGCGCCGACTCCGTGGGTGCTCCTGGGCAAGAGCACCCACAGGGAAAAATTAGCGGGTGCTCTGCACCCTACGGCAGCCAAGCTGCCCTGCGCTACCTCCTCCTCTCCCCCAAGCGCACCGCATCCCCACTCCTCCGCCTATCTCACAGCGTTTCTCGCCCAGCCACCGCCAAACAGCTGTTTGCACGCTCTGGGAGGGCAGGGAGGAGCGGGAACATGGCGCGCTCAGGGCAGGAGGTGGGGAAGAGGCGGGACCAGGGCAGGGATTTGGGGAAGGAGTTAGAATAGGGGCAGGGAGGGGGCAGAGTT
>NW_020693262.1:0-9168 GCF_002925995.2 Terrapene triunguis
GCCCCCCCCCGTCCTGCCCCCCTGCGCCCTCCCTTCCTGGATGGGACCAGGGACCCCCCTTCCTCTGGGGATCCCCCCATCCAGAGCCCCTGCCCCAGCTCCTGTTTCCCTCTGGTCCTTCACTACATGTCCCCCCCTCCCTAAGGCTAACCCCCCCAAGCCCGCCTCCCTTCAGCTCACTGACAGCCTCCAGATACCCCTCCCCCACCAAACGGGGGGATCCTGCCCCAGCCCCCACCCCTTGGCAAACGGCTCCACCATTGGGGCTGACTGGGGTAGAAAGCGACGGGGGGGGGGAGCTGGCTGGTGGGTGCCCCCATGCGCCCTGGGGGAGGCAGGCGGGGCGAGGGGGCCTGGGGGAGCGGTGGGGGGCAGGGGGGGCTGTTCACTTGTTCCCATCCAGCCTGGTCTCTAGGTGATGCTGAGCTGTGGGGGGCTTCTCAGTTGCTCGGAAAGGTTGGGGGCGGGGCCCCCATCGGTATCTGTCTAGAAGGCGCTAGGCCCCATGGGGTGTCAATGCGGATTGGCTCTGGATTGACCTTGCTGTACCTGCGAGCGGGGGAGGGGGCCTTGCACTGTGGGTCTTCATCCAACTCCCGGGGGTCCCCACCCCGGGTGTCCATGTTTATCTCGTGCGGGGGGAGAGGGGCAGCTCCAGGTCTCAGGGCAGCTGGCAGACTGGGTTGTCCCAGCGCCTGCTGGGGCTGGCAGCGACCCGTCTGGGGAGGCGCACAAGGCCTGGCCCGGGCCAACCCGTTGGGTTCAGGCCGGGGGCCGGTCCCTGATGCTCTGGGCTTGGAGTTCAGCCAGGTGCGCACAGCACCAGTGCCGGGTTGTATGCGCCTTGGGACAGGGCCTGTCTGGGGGATGTCCCCCCGGCTTGCCATGCACAGGCCCCCTGGCAGCCCCCAATCGCCTGGCGTCCCGAGGCCCCAGGGCTGGGGTTAGGAGCGGCTCTGTTCAGTGATGTTGAGGGCTGTGCATGGGGAGGGGACGTTGCTTCTGCGTTCTGGGGGCTTCACCCCCTTTTTCTTGGTGGATTGGTGCGTCCCCGTGGAAGGAGGAACTTTCGAGTGGCTCCCTGCCTGACCTCTGGGCACTCGCTCGCAGGGGAAGTCTCTTGCTGGAAGGTTCGAGGGAGGGTCTGAATGTGCCCCCGGTGAGGACGGTCCTGGGGATGCGCCGGAGCTGGGGGGTGGAGAGTCGCACGTGTATTTCTAAATCTGTCCCCCAGTTGTGCCTGCGTCACCATTGCTGGGCCGTGCAATAGGTCGCCTTTGTCCAGAGCCCGCCTCCTCTCTTCTCACAGCCTATTTTAAGATGAAATTGCTGCTGTACTATTAATACCTGGCGTGTGGGCTGCTCCCCGTGCTGCTAGCCCCTGCCCACGCCTCCTTTGTCGAGCACCGCGTTGTCTTGGCAAAGGGAGCGTTCGCGATCTTCGTAATGTGCGTACAGGGCAATTACAGCGCGATTGTTCCCCGTTCTCCAGGCAACTGAGCCGCCTCATTGTGTTCCCGGGGCCCTTGTGGGACGGTTGTGAGCGCGCTGTGGGTGGGAAGGCAGGGCGCGTGAAATGGACCGGGAGCGGCTCCCCGAACGCCGCGGCTCCAGCTGCGCTGGCCGAGGTTCCCCAGAGGTGCCCGCAGCCGGAACCGTTCGCAGCTCTGCCCTCGTTTTCCGCCCTGCCAGCTGCTTGCTGAGTTGATTTCCCCGAGTCTGGGAGACGTAGCAGGGCTCTGCAGGGCCTGGAATGACCCATGGTCCAGCTCATGGACTGTAAGGCCAGAAGGGACCCTGTGATCATCTTGTCTGACCTGTCGCAGGCCACAGAACCTCGCCCACCCCTCTTGCAATAGACCCCTCACCTCTGGCTGAGTCACTGACATCCTCAGATCAGAGATTCCACCACTGATGCCAGTGTAACCCTACCAGAGACCCGCGCCTGTTAGCCTGCAGCCAAAGACGTTGGAGAGGAAAAATGCCCACAGAGTATCTTCCTGGTGGCCCGAGAGTCTCCCTTGGAGAGGCCCTTGGCTGTCGGGGCAACGGGGGGCATATCTATAGGGGGTGGTGCCGTCTGCAGCCAGCGATTGTCCCTGCGGCTGGGCGTGCAGAGACTAGCGGCGCTGCAGGAACTGGCTGGATCTACAGGAGGGTCTTACGGACAAGAGGCAGGAATTGCTGCCTGCGCCCTGACGGTCACACTGAGGATCGTAACTGTCCCCTCTGGCCTTTGAATCGAATCCCTTCTCTGAGTCCCACTGAATGCCTGGGCACCCTGGTCCCCTTGCCTTGACGATCTCCTGCAGCTGTGAGTTCCACGGGTTAGTTCCATGCTGGGCTTGTCTCTGCCCTGATCCCAAGTGCGCTCTCCTCCAGATGGTGGGATGGGGCGAAGAGGAGTCCAGTCGCTATGTGACACGGCTCGTCGCCGCTTGCTCTTTGGGGACTGGGGTCACAAGGCAGAAGCTCTGTTCAATGCAACTGCCCCAGACCTCCGCTCGCCCCGTCAGGCTCGTGCTTTTCCTGCTGGTGCCCGTTCGGAGGCAGCTGCTGTGCCCTCCTCCCAAGAGCCACTGCGGCTTGGGCCTTGGCATGAGGGACGGCTGCATCCAGCGCCCGGACTCTGCCCCGGCCCTGCCCCAACGCTGGTCTGGGTCTCTGTGCCCGTGACCCCGCGCGAAGGTTAGCTCTGGAGTCGGCCCGGGGGACTGGAGCTCCGGGCAGGAGCGGGGCTGCAGAAGGGGTGTTTGGCAGGGGCAGTTGTGGATAGAACGACAAAGCAGCCCCCACGGCCACGTCACGTAGCTGACGTCACGATGGCTCTAGAGCAAATGTCCTTCACCCTAATTGGATCCCGGCTCCTGCCTCGCTGGGTTCCCCGCACGCAGCCGGCTAATCTCGCCTCTGCTGGGGGGCCGGGCACCTCCTTTCCTCTTGGCACTTGCCTTTGTCCGAGGCCTGATGAGCGGGCTGGGCCTGCAGGGCCTGGATTGTGGGTGGCAGCGTTTGTCACATGGCGTTGGAGGCGCCTGGCAGGAACTGGGCAGCGGGTCTCTCCTCTTTCCTGAGCGGGTTTGGGAGCTTCCCCCAGCACGGAGCGGGAGCCACGTGGCACCTTCAGTCCTCGGCAAAGACCCCGACGCAGGGGCCGGCTGTGAGGGCCGGAAGGGCAGTTCTGGGCGGAGTGTGCGTCTGGCTGGAAGAAAGGCCGAGCACTCGGACCAGGCCCGTCGGGTTCGCCCTGGGCCAGCACCCAGCACAGGCCTCGCGGGGCAGCAGTAAACGTCTACAGTGTTCGAGTGCCCCCAGGGCAGGAACCCCCCTAGATCTGACCGCCCCGCCCCGGGGGCTGTGGGGGTGGGTATCTCACAGGCTGGGCCCGTGCCAGCCCCTCGCTGCGGGTGGCAGCTGGTGCTTCTTGGCAGGGAACAAGCCCTGGCTGAGCCCAGCCGCCCGGAGGGGGGTGCTGCCCGCCTGGGCTTCCCGTGGCCGTGGGAGGCCGAGGGGCTGGGGCTGAGGGGCAGCCACCTGCTTTCGAGTAACGTGGCATTGCCCCCCCCATGGCCCCCACTGCCCTGGAGCTGAACTCAGCTGGCGTCTCTCCAGCGAGCAGTGGGGCAGAGCACCTGGTTTCTGTAGCCGGGGGGCCCCGCTGCGGTGGCTCCGTGTTAGAACATTACCCCCAAGGCGGGGATCTTGCGACTGTCCCTCAGGGACTCTCCCGCACCGTGGGATGTCTGGGGGGCCGGGCGGGGGGGCAACTCTTGGCGTGAGCCAGGGGCCCAAGTGGCGGTGAAAGAGCCTCTCTGCTACGCATGTGTCTTCCCAGCAGCACGGCCTGAGATCCAGACCTGCCCCCAGCCTCCCATGGCCGAAACTCGGCTGCTTTCAGTTCCTCTGTGTCTCACGGTCCCCAGCAGCCAAACCCAACGGGGTGTGAACGGGCGGCGGAGCCACCAGATCAGCTGCTTAAGGGAACGCCCCACAAGATTCCTAAGCAAGTTACCCAGAGCTCGGTGCCCGATCGGCTCACGGGGCCGCGGAGGCCAAAGCAGCCAACCCGGACGGGGCCCTACGCGCGGCAGGTCACTGGCCATGGAGCCGTGGCAGGTACGGCATCGGAGCCCGGAGAGAGCCCAGCATGGTGCCAGGGAGCGCAGGGAGCTGGTGTTTTGGAAGGGGTTTGGCACGGCCCCTAGTGCCTGAGGGCGACCCGGAGGGGACGTCCCGGGTTGTTTTGGCCCGTGTGATTGGCTGAGCGGTGTCGGCTTCTCCTGCGAAAGCATCTGTCTTGTGCCTGGCCTGGCAGGCGTGACCGGGCGTGCCACTCGCCCTGTGCTGTTGTGGTGCATTCAGTGCCCCCGGCCGCGGGGGCACGCGGTGAGAGCCACGCTGGGCACCTGTGCCTCAGTGGTGCATGGCGCCATGCACCCCGTACTGCCCCTGGCTGCCAGGGAGTCTCTTTCCTCTGCAGCATGGACAGCTGCAGTGTCCAGGCCCGGCCCCTTCTCATCTCGGCAGGAGCCCCGGTTCCCTGAGCCGCCTCCGAGAGCTTCCCTGGGCTGGGCTGTGCATTGCTCAGGTACTGGCTGCCGAGACGTGAGGCTTCCTCTTCCTGCCCTCGAGCAAGGCTCACGTAACCGCCGGCAGGAGCTGCCTCGCTGGGCCGGAGTCAGGCAGTGTGCGGTTAGCTCCATCCTGTACCGGGAAGCGAGTCTCTGTACCATCTGCAAAGCGCTTGGCGGGGCCGGGGTGGAGCGTGCCGCTGCGTGTGCCAAGGCGGGGGTGCCTGGCGGGGGGAGTGCCGAGTCTGGCTATCCTGGGGCCCAGGAGCAGGGCCGCTCTGGCAGCACGGACCAGCCGCTCAGCCAGGTGCCGCCTGAGCTAGGTCGAGCAAAGCCGGCCTGGGGCGTCTCCGCCAGCTGGGGTCACCCCCCAAGTGCAGCGCAGAGAGGCCAGAGTGCTTGATGCAGTGGCAGCCTCTCCCCGTGCGTCCAGCCACCACTGCCCATCAGCACCCGGCGACCGCGTTCCCCGGAGCGCGAGGGACAGGCGGGCCATCGACCAGCCCCCCAAAGTGAAACCATCACCCCACCCCCAGGTTGTGCCCCAGCTAGGTCGGGGGGTTCCTGCTGACTGTACTGGGGGGCACCCAGGCATTGGGGGGTGTCGGCCTGACATGACCCCCCCAGCGGCCGGGTCTCAGTCCAGTCGTGTGGACTCTAGGCCTGTTTCTCCCTGGCAGGCGAGGACAGGCCTGCGAGGTCACATCTGGCATGGAAGCCGTTTGATCAAAGCAGCTCCCCGCCCGGCGGTTCCTTTCCGGGTAGATTTCCTGTTTTCGGTTCTGGGCCAGGGCAGGGCTGTGCAGGGCGGGGGGCGAGCAGGGCGGTGCCTCTTGGCCGTGACCCCGTGTGTGCAGCCGACCCTGCTGGGAACACAGCACCCACCGCTGGGCAGGGGGGTGCGGGAGGGGCAGAGAGCTCCCTGCCTTGGACGGGAGCCGTAGGCTCAGGGCGCGGAGCTTCGCCCCTGTGCTGAGCGCCCCTTCCAGGCTGCTTGGGGTGCAGCGACGGCCGGGCTGGTCTCTGCTCCACGGGACCCGTTCTCCCCCCGCCCATGCAGGGGGCTCCCCTGGGGGCTCCGCGCAGGAGCGGTGGGTGCAGGACGGCTGGGAGGGGGTTGGAGCATGGGGCCTGCTCAGGGAGAAGGGGAAGCACCCTCCGATTGCCAGCCAGAACCCCCAAACTGGAGCCAGGATGAGAGTGGGGAACCCCCCAAGCACTGCCTGGCCCTTCCCTGAGCTGCGGAGGGAGCCCCCCCCCGCCCCGCTGGGCTCGCCACTCGCCCCATGGGAGCAGGGACGTCTCCCAGGGGGTTGTCTCCGTGTCCCGTGGCTGCGCCTGGCTCTGGCCAGGGGGCTGGTGGATGGCACCCGGGCATAGTAACCGGAGTGATGCCACGTTCGGTACCTCCCCGACCTGACTCGCCCCTCCGAGCTCACCCCCTGCCCCCTGGGAACCCCGTGACTCGTTCCCCCGCCCCGTGAAGGGCTGCTGGAGTGGGGGGAGCCGGCCGGTCCCTGGGACGTCTCTGCCTGTCGGTGGCCTTTGGAACCTGCTCCTGGCCTGAGTTTCTGCCCAGTGCTGGGTGCAAGGTGCCAGCGAGCCAGGTGGGTGTCGGGCGCAGTGTGATCGGTGCCAGCTCCCATCCCCTGCACACGTCCCCTGGGCACGGGGAATCCCTGGGCAGGACGTGCCGGGAAGCCCTGAACTGATGTCCCGCTGGGAGCCCTGTGCCGGCCAGTCTGCCACCACCCCACGCGGCCTATTGCCCAGCCTAGTCCAGACTCCCGCGTCGGGGGCGGGGGTGGGGCTGGGGCTGCAGCGCCCAGCCCATCAGGGCCCCGATCCTGGCTGGGGCCGCTAGGTGCCCCCAGAACGGTGTGCAGGCTGCCCTAGCCCCGCGCCTGCTGCCCCCGGCTAGGTCCTCGCCATCCAGCTGGTGCTGGTCGGGGCCCTTTGCCGCTGGCCCTGGGTGCTCTGCCCGCTCCCTGGTGCCTTTAAATACCGCGGCCTCTGCCCCCCAGGCCCTGCAGCGTCCCAGGCTGGCGCCTCGGCAGGTGGCAGGGTCTCTGCCGGGCAGGAGGCGCTGTGGGGCCCTGGGGCCCAGCCCCATAAGTAAAGCAGCTTTGGCTGAACCAACAGTGGGTGTTTGTCTTGGGGCTGGCGCGAGGGCCCGGCGGCCGGTTAGTTCTGGCCTGGTGGGAGCCGGGAGCGGCTGCCTTGAGCACCAGACGCTGCCTGAGTCCGGTGCAGCTTGGCCGTGACCCCTCCTGTGGCTGGTTGGGGGCCCCTTGGTGGGTTCAGCTTGTTTCCCACCAGGGCCAGCGGCACCGACCGGCTCCCTGCCCACCTGCAGCCCCACGGGACCCAGCTCTGGCTTCTGGCGCGACCGGCCCAGTCTCGCTGGCGGACGCCTGGTGGAGCGGAGGCTGCTGGCGCCGGGCTGCCTCTCCAGAGCAATCTGGCAGCGAGGGGGGAGCGGAAGCCAGGGGACGCAGGCGGATTGTGAAGCTGCTAACGGCACGTGTGGGGGGTGCCCGTGCAGCGGGCCCAGGACCCGTCGGCGTCACCATCAGCTGGTGACCGAGAGCAGAGGAGGCGCCAGCCCCCAGCTAGGGGACCCCGGGCTTATCCTGGTCTGTATGCTGCTGGGCTCTGGTTTGGAGTATCCCTGGGGTCTGTGCAGCCCCCTCATGGCCCCCTGCGGGCTGTGCCGCCAGCCTGGCCCCAGTGCTCTGCCATCAATAAAGGGACGATGCACCCTAATTAAATCAGCATGGCATCTGTGCAGCCGGCGCTTGGGCCACGTCTGTGTCGTGCTGCCCCGCTCTCCGGGCTGCGAGCGTCAGCACAGGGAGGGGCCTGTCTCCTGCCAGAGCTGGGGACGTTGGGAGTGGGGGGTTTGTGTCCTGGGGTGTTCGTACCTTTAACAGAAAATATCTGCCGGTGCCCCTCACTCCCGACCCACAGCCCCCTGCTAGCCCAGCCCTGGGCTCCCCCCAACACTGCTCTGCCTGAGACCCTCCCGACTCGCAGCCCCCTGCTAGCCCAGCCCTGGGCTCCCCCCAACACTGCTCTGCCTGAGACCCTCCCGACCCGCAGCCCCCTGCTAGCCCAGCCCTGGGCTGGTGGCGCTGAGCCTGCCAGCCCCCCAAACTGTACAGTGGCTTCGTAATTGGAACAGCCCCAGTTTCTGCCGGCTCCTGGGACAACCAAAGGCGGGTTGGGTGCTGGTGCCCTCCCAGCTGGTGCTTTACCCCTCCCCCGGGAGTGGAGTCCCGGGGCTCTGCAGGCACCTCGGGCTGGTGGATGCGTCTGGAAGCCCCGACCCGTCCCCCTCCCCCCCAGAACTCAGCCCCCCAACCTGGAGATTTCGTCCTTCCCAGGGGGTTTCTATCCCTGCGAGAGCAGCACGTCAGGCTTCCAGTCCTGAGCGCCAGGGCCAATACACAGTATAGAGACTGCCTGTGTGGCCAGGCTGTTTCGGGAAGGGAGGGGCCGATGGACTGACCCGGGCCAGGGAAGGGGCAGCCGGCTACTTTGCCTGAGGTTTCACTGCCGCTCTGGGTTGCCCCAGGCCTGGCTCCGGAGAGCAGCCCTCTGGGGTGGGGGACAAGGAGGGCCCTCTGAGGGCAGCCGTGTGTGTTCCCTGTGGGCCTTGGCCTGAGGGTCACAGGGCAGCCCGGTAAGGGGTCGCTCCTGCTCCGACACAGCCCTGCCTGGGGCGGGGGGCCAGGTCTGTCCCTCCAGGCGTCCAGGTCCCGGTGCTGGGCTCTGCTGCCAGGCCAGGCTGAGATGCAGCCTTCGGCAGGGCCTGGGCCACAGGCCCCCCCCAGGGCTGCCTTTGGGGGATACCGTGGTGAATGGGCCCCGTGCGGGGGGGCAGGGGCCTCTCCGGGTAGCCAGCTGGGCAGGCAGGGGGTGTCTGTGGCGTTTTCTTTTCCCTTTGCGGGTGTCTGTCGGGCGCGGGGCACCTGGGGGTCTGGCATTCTGCTGGGGGGGCAGTGCCGTCGCTGGGCAGGACTGAATTGTAGCGCCAGGGTCGTTAGCGCTGATGGGCTAAGGGGGCTGCGGGCACGTCCATCCCTGGGGGGAGACGGGGGCAGGTTCACGGTGAGGGGCAGGGGGCTGGACTCATGGGGCACCCCAGCAGGGGCCCATGTCAGAGCTGGGGCCTGGGCCCGAGCTGCTCTAGCCCCAGGTCTGGTGGGGCAGCTGCCATGGGCTGGGCTGGGCTGTGCAGGGAGGAAGCCCCGAGTGGCCAGGCCGCGGGGGAGGGGGGGGGGGGGGGGGGGGCCGGCGGGGGGGTGCCGGCCCCCGGGCGGGGGGGGGAGGAGGGAAGGAAGGAAAACGGAGCCTAAACAAGCTGGCTCGGCCGAGCAGGAACCTCTCCCCACTGGGCCACGTGTGTGGGGCTGGTAGAGCCGGGGGCTCCCCTGGGGGTCTGGGGGCTGCTTAGTGCCCAGCCCAGGGAGCCCTGGTGACTCCTGGCTGAACGAGCCACGTGCCGCTGGCTCCGGGTCTCTCAGCCGCGAGGGGTGTGTGTGTGAGTGGGTGCGTGAGGAGGTGTGGGGGTGCGTGAGGGGGTGTGGGGGTG
>NW_020693263.1:0-4187 GCF_002925995.2 Terrapene triunguis
TGCGTGTGTGCGAGATTGTGTGTGTGTGTGCGTCTGTGACATTGTGCCGTGTGTGTATCGGGGGTGCATATGAGCTGTCGGGGGGGTCTGCGTGTGTGCGAGATTGTGTGTGCACACATCTGTGACATTGTGCCGTGTGTTTATCGGGGATGCATGTGAGCTGTGGGGGGGGGGGATGTGTGTGTGCAAGGTTGTTTGTGTGCGAATCGGGGTGTGAGCGGTGTGGGCGGGGGGGTCTGCGTGTGTGCAAGGTCGTGCTGGGCGTGTATCGGGGGCGTGAGGTGCGTGTGTGGGTTTGCATGTGTGCGAGCTTGTGTGTGTGCGCGTGAGGAGTGCGTACACGTGTGTGTGCACAGATATGATCTGTGCTCCTCGTGGCAGAACCGGCTGCAGCCGGCCCTTCCCCTGGGGGTCCGAGCGCAGCAGCCCCTGCCCTGGGGAGCCACGGAAGGGGCCGGATTAGCACCAGAGCAGGCCCCCGTGGCCCACCCGGGCCCTGTCCGCGGGCAGGGCAGCTCGTCCCCCGCGGCCCGTCCAGCCCCCGAAGGTGCCCGTGGTGCCATCAGCACCAGTCATGGGGAGGTTGCAGTGCAGACGCCTGCCCCAGACCCATCTCAAGCAGGGCCACCAAACGGCCCCAGGCGGGAGCCCCGGGGCGAGCGTGGGAGTGGGGAGCCCGGCCCGTCAGGCGCGGGGGGATGGAGCGCGGATCCTGGGGTCCAGATTCCCGATGGCCTCAGCGGGCAGCAGCCTCCGCAGCAGCTCTTAACTGACTCACCGGCTCCTGGCAGCCCTGAGCGCTCGTTCGCTCCCCCACCAGCTGAGCCGAGCGCCCCGGAGCCCCAAGGCTGGAGCCAGTACCCCCCACTCCAGAGAGCCGACGCTGAGCCCCCCTGCTGCATGGCCACCAGCAGCCCCTGCCCAGAGTCAGGAGCCTGGGCACGTGTAGGGCTGCCAATCGCACAAAACCGAACACCCTAGCCCCGCCCCTTCTCCGAGGCCCCGCCCCCTGCTCACTACATCCCCCCTCCCTCCGTGGCTTGCTCTCCCTCACCCTCACTCACTTTCACTGGGCTGGGGTATGGGAGGCGGTGAAGGGTGCGGATTCCGGGGTGAAGCCAGAAATGTGGGGTTCAGGGTGCAGGAGAAGGCTCCAGGCTGGGGCAGGGAATTGAGGTGCGGGAGGGGGTGAGGGCTCTGGCTGGGGGTGCAGGCTCTAGGTGGGGCTGGGGATGAGGGGTTTGGGGTGCAGGAGAGAGCTAAGGGCTTGGGCAGGAGGTTGGGGTGCAGGAGGGGGCTCCAGGCTGGGGCAGGGAGTTGGGGTGCGGGAGGGGGGGGGGCTCCGGCTGGGGTTGCAGGCTCTGGGGTGGGGTCAGGGATGAGGGGTTTGGGGTGCAGAAGGGGGCTCCAGGTTTTGCGGGGGGGTCTCAGGGCTGGGGCAGGGGGTTGGGGCTCGAGGTTGGGGCTCGGGGTTGGGGCGCGGGCTTACCTCGAGCGGCTCCCGGTCAGCAGTGGAGTGGGACTAAGGCAGGCTGCCCGCCTGTCCTGGCTCCGCGCTGTGTCCCGGAAGAAGCCAGCAGGTCCAGCTCCTGACCTAGGCTGGGGGGGCAGGAGCCTCCGTGGCATGCGCTGCGCTCGCCCACAGGCACCGCCCCCCGGTCAATGGGAGTGCGGAGCCGGTGCTCGGGGCGGGGGCAGCTCGCAGAGGAGCCCTGTGGGATCCCCGCCTAGGAGCCGCTTCCGGGGCGCAGCGCGGTGCCAGGGCACGTAGGGACTAGCCTGCCTTAGCCCTGCAGCACCGCTAACCGGACCTTTACTGGCCTGGTCGGCGGCGCTGACCGGAGCTACCAGCGTCCCTTTTCGATCAGGTGTTCTGGTCGAAACCCGGAGGGCTGGGGTTGGGGTGGAGCCTGTGTCTGTAAGGGGGGACTGGGGCCATTTTCGTCCTTTCCCTGCTCCATGGCCCCATCCTGGAGGAGGGCACGGCCCCCGCGCGGTGGGCGACTGAGAGATGCCATGGGCAGAGGCAGGGCCAGGCAGGACCCCCTCCGGGGCTCCTGGGGATCTCTGTGCCTGGCCTCTCTGCGGGGAGGGGGGGTGGTCTGTGTGCCGTGGCCCCTCTCCCAGACATGGGTCACACATGTCTGGGCTGAATTAGAGCCAGGCCTGGCTGCAACAGGCCCCGTAACCCCTCCCCTACCCGCTGGGCACCTGCTGCTGACGGCTCTGCCCCGAGCAGGCCCCCGAGCACCCCTGTGTGTGTGTCGGGGGGTCTCCGACTCTTGTCAGAGTCAAGCCGTCCCCCTTTCCGTGTGCATGTGGAGGGTCCCTGGCCCCCCTGCTGACCAGGCCTGGCCTTTACTGTCTCCCTGCAGGTTTCTTTGGCCCTACGCTGCCCCCAGACTGGCACCAGGAGAGGAGGGGGCAACAGGAGAGGAACAGCACAGGTGGCGTCTGGGACCAGCCCCAAGACACCAGCCCCTCCCCACCTCGTGCCACGGAGCCAGGTGAGCCGCTGGGTGACCCGCCTGTCCTGTGGGGCTGGGGCAGCCCCCAAACCAGCTCCTCCTTCTCTGAGTCCCTCCCACTGCCTGCCCCCATCACACGGAGCCCGAGCAGACGCCAGGGCATCCAGAATCCCTGACACACACGGAAGGACACCCACCACCCAGCCCTATGCCCCCACCCACTGCGCAGAATGGGCCTCCTCCTACAGCCCACGATACCCACACACTGATGTACCCCACCACGATACACACCCCAGTGCACCCTGATACATCCCCAATACACGCATACGAATGCACCCCAGCCCCGATACGCACCCCAATACTTACCCAGTGCATGCCTGATACACACCTCATTGCACCCCGATACATCCCCAATACACACGAATGCACCCCAGCCCCGATACACACCCCAATACTTCCCCAGTGCATGCCTGATACACACCGAGTGCACCCCAATACACCCCGATATGCACCCCAGTGCACCCCGAGACACACACACTAATGCACCCACCCCCAGTACACACCCCAGTACACCCCTTATAGTCCCAATACACACCTCATTGCACCCCCTGATCCCCCCCGCAACATACACTCCCCAGGCACCCCTCTGATACCCCTAATGCTGCACTGATACACACCCCAACAAACACACGCAGCACACAGACTGGCCAGAGTGATATACCCCCCAATGCATCCCCTGGTACACCCCCCAGCACCCCCCCAGTGTGCCCCCGATACCTCAGTGCCCACCCCAGTGCCCTGATACCCCATGGTATACACTTTGCCTGGGGCACGATGCTGAGAGCAGGGTGTGCGAAGGGTTAACGGGAGGGGGCTGGGAGGGGGCTGAGCAGCGGCTGGGGCAAGTCCCTGAGCTTCCTTGTGGACTCAGCCACGCCTGGCTTTGCACAGAGCTCGGTGCTATCTCCGCATCTCCCTGACCCTGGGGAGGGGAGGTCAGACCTTTGCCCAGGAGCCGGCTCAACAGGTCTGGGGGTGGGGGGCCGGCGGGGTGTTGCACAAGGCCCAGGTGCAGATATTTTTGCCTGCCTCTGTAGCCTGAGTGGGGTTCCCAGCAGTGCAGGGAGGGGCCGGTGGGGCTGGCCCGGGGTGCGGGTGGGGACGAGGCATGGGGGGACTGGGTGGGGCGCTGCTCCGGGCTGGGCTGGCACTGGGAACAGGGCGCCCGAACTGCCCCTGCTGGGCAGCCACTGGGTGCATCCTGTCCCGGGGGGGGGGGGGGGGCGGTGCGGTGCCAGGGGCCCGGAGAGAGGAATGCAGCTGGGTCTGCCCCATGTGACCAGGGCCTCTTGCTAAGCCGGCTCCTTTGCCAGTTGCTGGAGATGCTATGCTGGTCTGACAAGGCCAGGGAGAGAACCCCGGTGTCCTGGCCAGCTCCCTGCCTGGGGCGGGGGGGGGGGGGGGCCCCGGCCCCCGCCGGGGGGAGGGGGGGCAGCCCCCCCCCCCCCCCCCCCCCCCGCTGCGTGAAACCCAGCACGTCTCAGAGCAGGGAGGGGCGGGGAGGGATTTGTGAGGGTCAGGCCTCCCCGCCAGCCCCGGGGCGGCTCCTGGCCGCACACCCCTCGCTGCCAGCCCTTGGGGAGCTTTCCATGACAGGATCTAGCAGCAGCAGTGTCACGGAGTGTGGGGGGACTCGGGGCCCTGCACCCCCGGCGTCCT
>NW_020693264.1:0-3465 GCF_002925995.2 Terrapene triunguis
TTATGCTCCAATACATCTGTTAGTCTTAAAGGTGCCACAGGACTCTCTGTTGCTTTTTACAGATCCAGACTAACACGGCTACCCCTCTGATACAAAATTCAGGTTGACCTCGCTATGTTGCTCAGGGATGTGAAAAATTCACACCCCTGAACAATGTAGTAAAGCTGGCCTAAGCCCTGGGGTAGACATAACACTTCTCGGAGAAGTGGATTTGCTACCTTCCCTCACTGAAGAACAGATGAACCCCTTCTGTTACTATACTAAGTGTGTACACTACAGTGCTTCCGCTGTAGCTTTTCTAGTGTAGACATACCCCCTAGCTACATCACACAGGCTTGCAAATTATTTCATTGACTTAGCTACCACCTCTTGCAGAGGTGGAAAAACCCCTTCTGTCAACATATGAAGCATCTACAGTACAGCTGCAGCAGTGTAGCTGTGCTGTGTAGACATACACTGTAACTGCCCGGGGAAGACCCTGCTAGCACATACTAAAGGCTGCCTAGTTAACATTAACATAGTCCTGTTCCTGCCAGCAGGATCTACATGGAGCAGATACAGTGCATTACTTAGGCCTTGGCTACACTGGCGCTGTACAGCGCTGCAACTTGCTGCGCTCAGGGGTGTGAAAATGCCCCCCCCCCAGCGCAGTGAGTACAGCGCTGTAAAGTGCCAGTGTAATCAGAGCCTGCAACGCTGCACGCTCCCTCGCAGCGCTGCAAGCTACTCCCCTCGGAGAGGTGGAGTACATACAGCTGCAGCGCTGGGGCAACTACACTCGTGCTTCACAGCGCTGAGTGTAGCCAAGGCCATAATGTGTGCTGCAATTCACACATACACACACCCGATAGTCTGTATTGTGAGGCTGAATACACAATCCCACATTGCCTCCCTGATGCCTCAGCTGTCCCATGGCAAATTCCACAATGCAGTTCCACATTGTCAATACAAAATTTGTAGTATATTGAAACTGAAAATGTGGGAGTGTATAAACAGAGTTTAATATAAAAAAATAAATAACACAGGGGATACTGTACTGGATTATGCTCTTGATTTCCAAAATATAGAATGTATACATAAAAATTCCAGAGAATTTCCAGTCTGTCTCATCAGATACTCTGCAGAATCCAGGGACCTTGCCACTGTCTTTAGGCCCAACTTGCGGCTGCATATACGGGGTCTCAGATAAAAGAAAAGCAGGAAAATGGATGCCACAAGTTGACAAATTATTTTAAAAAGATTCTGATTGTTATTCAAGAAAACCATGCATCATAACAAGAGTTTTGTTGCCTTCGGGGGAAGATAATTTTGTAAAGAAGAACCTTGGTTGTGCATTTATAGCTTGCAGCTAAGAGGTTCCAGTTAGCAGTTAATCAGCCATTCTGTCTCCTGTCCCTGGTTTGTGGGGAGAAGAGGGAAGGAGGTGGGAAACAAACAGGCACTACATTCCAAAGGCAGGTATTCTGTGATAAGAGGTGATGATGAGCTGAAAAGCAAAAGGGCTGTGGGGAAACAATAGAACAGGCAGGGAAAACTTTAGCCATCTATCTCAACCCAGTCTTGCTCAATGCTTACCAGAGCAGAGGTCACCACCATCCATAGCCCATGAGAATCCAGATGTATGCTTTTCATTCTCCAATAATCTACAAAGAGATTTAGGGTGAAATCCTGTCCCCAATTAAGTCAATGGGAGCTTTGTCAAAAATTTCAGTGGAGCCAGGATTCACCCCAGAGAGTTTTAAAGAAACCTTGAGCTCAAAGACAAACAACAGTGTCTTGGGAGCAGGAGAGGAATACGGGTGAGTTGAGAGAGTGGGGCCTAGAGAACTTATGTTCATTTGAGGATCTACTAGCCTGGAGGAAAATTCAGACTGGAACAGCCAGCCATGAGAAACTGAATCAAGCAATGGAAGCCTAGAAACCAGAGTAGAGGTTTAAACTGGAAGATAAGACACCAACATCAACTAAACACTAAAAGCCAGGGGAAAGCAAGGGACCTGACACAAATGTCTGGGGAGCTGATTTGGTAAAGTGGTGGTATTCCCAGTAATTCTAAGAAAGAAAGAAACACACACACTAACATTAATTTTTCACCACCTTCCACAGTTCCTATCAGCCCTCTTGTCAGGCAATCACACTGGCTCCCTGTTCTGAGAATAAGGCTTAAATTATTCTAGGTTCTAGGACAGTAGACTCTGCATACACTTATCAACAGAACTTCAAGACCATCACAACATGCAATTAAGCAGCCTATATGCCAGGCCAAAATAAGGCTCTTTTATATTAACAGATACCAGTGGACTTACCATAAATTTGTCACTTAGAAAATACTTGTTACACACTGGAATACCAAAGTGAGTCTCATAAATGCTGTATAAAAGAACTGTAGCTGCAACGTATTTATAAAGAGAAAAGATTAAGATAGATTTTTGAAACTTCTATACGTCTTACATTGTGAGCTCTTTTTGTTCTGTGTATACATAGCTCCTAGCACAGTGGGGTCCTGGCCCATGGCTGGGGCAATTAGTCACTACAGGAAAACAAATAATAAATAAATAAATAAATGAGTTGCCACTTAATACATGCAGGATGCATAAAAACATTTAATACAGATAACTCAGATTAAAATTCAGTTAGAAAAATTAACTGCACCTTATGAATGTTATTGCAACAGTATTATTATACATTGGGGGGCATGAATCAGCGTTCACGTTGCATTCCCTGTCAGTACCTGGCCTGGGCCGGGGAAGCTAATGTTTCAACTAGCAGCCCAAATTTGGTGATGAATCCTGGTCACGTGTCACCTGAGGCATGTTGTACATATGCTAAGAAGAAGAAGATTAAACATTTATTTTTAAAAAAAAAAAAAAAACATAAGAGAAGACCGCATTGTACTTTGATTACAACAGGCCGGCTTGTGTGCAGGGCCGGCTCTAGGTTTTTTGCTGCCCCAAGCAAAAAAATTGTTGGCTCCCCCCCACGCGCTTTTTTTTGGCTTTTACACATGTTTGCACTTTGCAGTTTTGTTTTGAATGTTTAAAATTTAAAAAAAAATTAAAACAGAGAATTTGTAGTTAGTGAAATAAAACAATTTCCTACTAGTGTAATTTTAACATTTAATTTTAACAAAAACACAATTACAAACAATTTGAGTTCAACTATACACTGTAATGAAAAACGTTAGTGTCTTCCAGTTTCTCATAAATTAAAAGAATTTATATGAACTGAATTTTTCTGGTTTTTATACTTGCGTAGTCTTTTAATAAGTCAGTGAAATCTAAATTTTTTGCAATAGTACTTTCAATTGAAATTAATGCCAGTCCTGACATACGATTTTGAGACATGGTGGACCTCAAATAATTTTTTAGTAATTTCAGTTTTGAGAAACTGCGCTCACCAGAAGCCACTGATACTGGTAATGTTAAAAGAATGCGTAATGCTATAGCAGTGTTTGGAGTGAAAAAA
>NW_020693265.1:0-2744 GCF_002925995.2 Terrapene triunguis
CGTCAAAGTTTCCCAGTGGAGGAGAATCCAGTGATGTGGCCTCTTAGGCCTGGTCTACACTAGGCTTTTATGTCGACTTTAGCGCCGTTATATCGAATTAACCCTGCACCCGTCCACACCAGGAAGCCATTTAGTTCGACATAAAGCTCTCTTTAAATCGATTTCTGTAATCCTCCCCAACGAGAGGATTAGCGCTAAATTCGACATGGCCATATCGAATTAGGCTAGGTGTGGATGGAAATCGACGGTAATAGCTCCGGGAGCTATCCCACAGTGCACCACTCTGTTGACGCTCTGGACAGCAGTCCGAGCTCGGATGCTCTGACCAGCCACACCCCCGGGAAAATTTGAATTCATTTTCATTTTCCTGTCTGGGCAGTTTGAATCTCAGTTCCTCTTTGGACATCGAGGGGAGCTCAGCAGCAGTGGCAACTATGCAGAGCTCTCCAGCAGAGATGGCCGTGCAATCCAATAGAAAGAGGGCCCCAGCATGGACTGATCGGGAAGTCTTGGATCTCATCGCAGTGTGGGGCGATGAGTCCGTGCTTTCAGAGCTGCGCTCCAAAAGAAGGAATGCTAAGATCTACGAGAAGATCTCCAAAGCCATGGCAGAGAGAGGCTACAGCCGGGATGCAACGCAGTGCCGCGTGAAAATCAAGGAGCTGAGACAAGGCTACCAAAAAACCAAAGAGGCTAACGGACGCTCCGGATCCCAGCCCCACACATCCCGTTTCTACGAGGCACTGCATTCCATCCTGGGAGCGGCCGCCACCACTACCCCACCCCTGACCGTGGACTCCGAGGATGGGATCATGTCGGACATGACAGCGGACGGGGAAGATGAAGAAGGAGATGAGGAGGACGAGGCAGTCGACAGCGCTGGCACCGCTGATTTCCCCGACAGCCAGGAGCTCTTCATCACCCTTACCGAGATCCCGTACCAACCGTCCCCATCCCTTACCCCGGACACAGAATCAGGGGAAGGATCAAGCAGTAAGTGCTGTAAACATGTAAACATTTATTTAAAACAGAACGGTAATATTTATACTATTAACAATGTATATTTATAAAAGTGCTGTAAACTAGTAAAAAAATAATCAGGTACAAAACAGGAATATTTACAAAGGTAACAAATGGGTTTTCATGATTTCTCTGTCTTAGGCTCTTCTCAATTTAGTCCCAAGTATTTTAAAAAAATTTCACAATGTCCGTTACTACATGATTCCCAGGCCCAAGACGCTCCACTCCAAAGTCCCAGTGCACCTACGCGAAAATCCGGTCAATGTGGCCGGGGATCGACGAGAAATCCTCGTAGGAGAACTCCTCGTAGGTCTCGTGGAGGTAGAGCTCAAGCCTGTTGATCAGGTTCCGGGGTAGGGCGATCTTAGTGGGCCCTCCGTGGTAGCAGACATGTCCCCTCCACGCCACAATCAAGTACTCCGGGATCATCGCACGACATAGCATGGCGGCATACGGCCCCGGTTTCTGCATGCTTTCCCGCAGCATGCGTTCTCTCTGGGTGTCCGGGATCCTCAGGAGGGTGATGTCGCTCATGACGCCCTGCTTTGAATTAGGGAGGGGAATGTTAGTATTGGGACTGCTTTACAGCCACGCGGTGGAGGGAGAGGGGCAGCATACAGGGATCTTTCCCTGGGACAGCCGCGAGGGGGTGGGACAGGGGCAGAGTTGATGCTGTCCTGATTGCTGGCAGCAGAGACTGGCATTGCTTTCAATGTGAAAGGAGGCCAGTGCTACTGCTGGAGTTTTAAGCAGCCACAAGTCTGCGGCTTACCATTATTGCCCGCTCCAGAAGTTCAGGTCTCCAGCCACAGTTCTCTGAACACTCCAAGACCTCCGCAAGTCCACAGGCACTGAAGGCGACGGCCGAAAATTCGACCTTGTCCTGAGTGCGCATGTGAGAGGTTCAGTGCATGGTCTTGTTCACAGAGAAAGACTAGGTTCTTTGTATACAATTTCATTTATCTGTCTCAGGAATTCACTCCCTTTTTAAAATTCACACAGACACATCTGCGACTGTCTCCCAACCCAGCCTGTCAGCACACTCCCAGAGGCTAGCGCAGATTAGGCGGAGGAAGAAGAAGACGCGTGAAGACATGTTCACAGAACTAATGGGCTGCTCCCGAGCCCAGGCAGCCCAGCAGACACAGTGGAGGGAGAACTTGTCACAAATGCACCGAGCAGTCATGGAACGGGAGGAGAGGTGGCGTCAGGAGGACCAACAGGCTACTGAAAAGCTGCTTGGACTAATGAGGGAGCAAACGGACACGCTCCGGCGCCTTGTGGATGTTCTGCAAGACCGGAGGCAGGAGGACAGAGCCCCGCTGCAGTCTATCTGTAACCGCCCTCACCCGCCACCAAGTCCCACACCACCCTCACCCAAAGTCCAAAGAAGGAGGGGCGGCAAGGGCCGTTAAAACTTTCAGTCAACCCCTGCAGACTGCTCTAGCACTAGAAGGCTGACATTCCCCAAAATTTCATAAGTCCTTTCCTACCCACCTCACACAAGCCCCCGTCCAAGTTTCACCCCCCACGTTTCATGTCTGGTTCGCAATAAAATGTTTGTTTCTGTTCATTACTGTTTCAGTCAGGTTCTTTTGAGGGAGAGTCTGTCTGGAGGGGGGGAAGGGGCTTGGTAATTGGACAGGACAGTGACCTTTAGCAGGGTACAGAGGCGGTGTCAGGTCCAGCATCAGGACACATACACAGTGCAGTCACTGGTTACC
>NW_020693265.1:2844-5765 GCF_002925995.2 Terrapene triunguis
TTGCTCTGTGACTTTGTGGCGGGGGAGGGCAGTTACAGATCTTATGCAGCGGTCCTTATCCTGGCTCACAGATCCACGCAGCAGGGGATCTGTAACCCTACCCCCCCTGCCAGAAAGTCACATAGCCGACACATACACACAGTCCCCCCCAGGAGTGCTGGCAGGCTCCTTTGAAATAACCAGTCCACCAGTGCGGAGCCTGTCATTCCGGGAGTTTAGAAGCATCATTTGCATCAGAACACTAAACCCGCCCCCCGCCACAGTCTGCGTCCCCGGTTTAAAATATTCCCGCGAAAACAGCAATACAGACAACGGTGTTCATTAAAAAATCGAAATGATTTTATTTTTTGGGAAGGGGAAGGGGGTGAAGGTTGTATGTAACTGGAGAGGATAGTCAAAATGGACTGGGTAAAGAAACGGGGGCAGGTTCAGCTTTTCTGTCCACAAACTGAAAAGTCACTGGTTGCCCTGCTCACTCAGGAACCTAGCTTTCAAAGCCTCCCGGATGCACAGGGCGTCCCGCTGGGATCTTCTAATGGCCCGGCTGTCTGGCTGGACGTAATCAGCAGCCAGGCTATTTGCCTCTAGCTCCCACCCCGCCATAAAGGTCTCCCCCTTGCTCTCACACAGATTGTGGAGCACACAGCAAGCTGCAATAACGATGGGGATATTGGTTTCACTGAGATCACAGCGAGTGAGTAAGCTTCTCCATCTCCCTTTGAGACGGCCAAAAGCACACTCCACCACCATTCTGCACTTGCTCAGACAGTAGTTGAACAGTTCTTTTTCTGTGTCCAGGGCGCCAGTGTAGGGCTTCATGAGCCAGGGCATTAGCGGGTAGGCTGGGTCCCCGAGGATGACTGTAGGCATCTCCACATCCCCAAGAGTTATTTTGTGGTCTGGGAAGTAAATACCTTCCTGCAGCCGTCTAAACAGACCAGAGTTCCTGAACACGCGAGCGTCATGAACCTTGCCCGTCCATCCGACGTAGATGTTTGTAAACCGTCCCCGATGGTCCACCAGTGCTTGCAGCACCATTGAAAAGTAGCCCTTTCTATTGATGTACTGGCTGGCCTGGTGGTCCGGTCCCAGGATAGGGATGTGAGTCCCATCGATAGCCCCACCGCAGTTTGGGAATCCCATCGCGGCAAAGCCATCTATGATGACCTGCGCGTTTCCCAGGGTCACTACCTTTGGGAGCAGTACCTTCACGATTGCCTTGGCTACTTGCATGACAACAACCCCCACGGTAGATTTGCCCACACCAAAGTGGTTCGCGACTGACCGGTAGCTGTCCGGCGTTGCAAGCTTCCAGAGGGCTATGGCCACTCGCTTCTGGACAGTGAGGGCTGCTCGCATGCGGGTGTCCTTGCGCTTCAGGGCAGGGGACAGCAACTCACAAAGTTCGAGGAAAGTCCCCTTCCGCATGCGAAAGTTTCGCAGCCACTGGGATTCATCCCAGACCTGAAGCACTATACGGTCCCACCAGTCCGTGCTTGTTTCCCGGGCCCAGAATCGCCGTTCAACAAAATCCACATGCCCCATTGCCAACGTCATGTCCTGGGCGCTGGGGCTCGTGGTTTCTGACAGCTCTGTGCCACTCTCCGACTTCAGGCTCTCACGGCGGTGCCGTAGCCTCCTCGCCCGATTTCTCTGCATCTGCCTCAGGGAAAGGTGTATGATAAGCTGCGAGGTGTTGAGAACGGCCACAAGTGCAGCGATGGTCGCAGCGTGATCCATGATCGCAGTGCTGTGGCGTCCGCGCTGTCACTGACCAGAAAAGTGCGCGAACTGATTTCCCGCCGGCGCTTTCATGGAGGGAGGGAGGGCGTTAGTGACGGACGGATGACGACAAATTTTTTTTACCCAGAAGGCATTGGCGGCTCGACCCAGAATTCCGATGGGCAGCGGGGACTGCGGAAACTGTGGGATAGCTGCCCACAGTGCACCGCTTCCAATATCGACGCTCGCCCCGTTAGTGTGGACTCACAAAGTCGAATTACTGTCCTTAGTGTGTCCTTAGTGTGGACACACACGTTCGACTTTGCAATATCGATTCCACATATTCGATTTAAGTAAAATCGAATTACCCTCGTAGTGTAGACATACCCTTAGAGGCAATACTTCCCCACTCACAAGCACTGAGTCTGTGTATAACAAAAGAAAACTTTTATTAACAGCAGAACGAATTCAGCATTAATTTGGGAAAACACTGCACCAGTGATACAAAAGTATGCAAACCATAACTAAACACAAACCCAGCAGAATCTTGGGCAGTGTCGTTTGCTTTAGTTTCTCACATAATGATGTGAAAGTCTGATGGAGGAATGTCCTTTTAATACACCACTCCCTTTTGCACCATTGCGCAGCTAGCTATTCACAGTCAGCAAAGTCAGACAATTCAAGGGTACATTTGCATGGGTTCATGTCCCACTCAGGAAGGGGAGGTTGACTAACATGTTTGTTGCTGCTCACCACTGTCTTTGTCACTGCTTGTTGCAACAAACTTTGTTGTTTCTCATTGCTGTCTCTGCTGCCACTCGTTGCTGCATTTGCCACTGCTCACTGCTGTCTCTGCTGCCTTTGCCTCTAGCTGCAGTATCACATTCTGAGGTTCCTTCACTTAGCCCAGTTCTTAGTGATTTCAGCAGGTAGTGAGGAAACTCACTACTACATCCTCCATGTTGTCTTTCATCACAAAACTATCGCCACAGCTCATCAGTGATTTCAGCTCTAATAACCATTGAGCAGATACATTGAATTGAATACTCTAAATTGAATCTTACCATCTGTCTTTAAATATAGGAAGGAAAAAAATCAAATCTTTGTAACTGGGGTTCTTTAAACAAAGACTTTAACACCAGATATTCACCCCTTTTGACTTTCACTTGAATTTTTCATCACTACCCCCTGCTTAGTGA
>NW_020693266.1:0-4392 GCF_002925995.2 Terrapene triunguis
TGTTTGGAGGAGGCCATGGGGAAGTAGCCCAGGGAGTTGTAGCTGTCATGCAGCTGTTACAGGAGGCACTATAGACAGCTGCAGTCCACAGGGCCCTGGGCTGGAACCTGGAGTAGAGGGCGGGCCCGGATTCCCCCCAAACCTCCCAATTGACCTGGACTGTGGGTTCTTCCAGAGGGGAAGGTCTCTGGACTGTTCCCCAACCCACATGGTGAATCTCTGAGGCAAGAAAATCCGCCAATAAGCGCAGGACCCACCAAGGTAGAGGAGGAACTTTGTCACACTGGTGTCAGGAGTAGGATCTTGGGGTGCACAGCGCGGCGGAAGAAGGAGGGTGATTTAAAAAAAAAAACAACAACAACAACAAAACAAAAAAAAGGGAGAGGGTTTATTTTTTTTCACCACAATGGATGACGTAGTGCGGGCACTGATACATGCTACGGCGGCCCAGCAGGAGGCTACCCGTGTCCAGGCAGCCGCCCAACAGGAGGCAGTGCGGCTGCAGCAAGAGACTAATCGCCTGCTGATGGACCAGGCTGCTCAAGACCGAGCTATGTTGCGGGAACTGGTAAACCAGGTAAAGTCCCTTACAGAGCTGAATCGCGGCCATGATGGAATGCGGCTCATACGGGCCAGCCATTGGGTGCAGAAAATGACACGGGAGGATGATGTAGAGGCATACCTTCTGGCCTTTGAGAGTACAGCCCTACGGGAGGCCTGACCTCGAGATCAGTGGTCTGGCATCCTTGCCCCATTCCTGTGTGGGAAGGCCCAGAAGGCCTACCATGATCTGCCTGAAGAGGCTGCGGCAGATTACCCCAGCTGAAAGCAGAGATCCTGGCCAGATCTGGGGTAACAACAGCAGTGCGGGCCCAGCAGTATCACGGTTGGAGGTGCCAGGAAGACAAAACCCCGCGGTCCCAATTGTATGACCTCATCCATCTCGCACGAAAGTGGTTGCAAACAGAGTCCCGGAGTCCGGAAGAGATACTAGCAGTTCTGGTCATCGACCGATACATGAGGGGACTACTACCAGACTTTCGTGCCTGGGTAAGCCAGAACGAACCCTCCACCTATGACGAGGTTGTCACCCTGGTAGAGAGGCGAAGGACAGCGAGGGAGCTGACCCGACCAGTTAAGGAAGAGGCATCCCAGGTTAAACTAGCAGCACCAAGCCCTAAAGTTCAGGTGACTGGGCCACCAGGAGAGCCCAGGTGGAAAAAGAGAGAGGCTGAAGGCCCATCAGAGGCCACAAAGTGTTGGAGCACTGAGGGAGAAGAGGATCGGGATGTTAGACTGCCCAGACCAAGAGACCGGGGAACGCCTAGGGCTCCATACAGATGTTATGCCTGCGGGGAGTGGGGTCACATAGCTGCACAGTGTCCCAGTGCTGAGGAGCCTATGCAGTGTAACCTGGGGAACTGGGCAGATCCATGCTCCCTAATCCACCTTGTGGGGATCTCACTAACCCCACATATGTATACCAGACCAGTGAAACTAAATAGGGTAGGGACCATGGCACTGGTTGATTCGGGGAGTGCTATCACGCTTATCTCAGGGAAGCTCATGAAGCGTAGTCAGCTGCTGCAGGCTAAACGTACGGGGATAACGTGTCCATGGGACAGTTAGTTACTACCCCACCATCCCAGTAAAAATCGAGATCCAAGGGAACACTACTGAGGTAGCAGTAGGTGTAGTCCCTAAACTCCCATACCCGGTGCTCATAGGGAGGGACTTCCCAGGGTTTGGAAACTTATTCCCAGTAGGGGGATTGGAGAAAGATGGGGACCCTAAAATTGATGAGGCATCCACAACAGACTGTCAACCCCCAATCTTCTCTGAAATATCCCCAGATTTGTTCTCCACTCCTAGACAGGGTAGAAAGACAAAAAGGGAAAGAAGGGCAGCTAAGGCCTTGGGAACCCGAATATTGACCCAAAGCCAGAGGGTCGCTCTTGTAGGTAGGCGGACCCGCGCAGCTGAAAAGGAGGCCACACAGGAGGGAGAAGCACCTGAGTCTGACCCCCACCCTAATGCTTCTGAACCAGTAGAGGCAACAGAGACTGGGCCCCTAGATCTTGGGCAGATTAGCCCCGGGAGAGGAAATTTTGGATGGAACCAGGCAGAAGACCCAAGGTATGACAACATTAGGAAGGAGGTGTTGTCATACCTTCAGCAGAGTTAAGGGAAAGTGGGGGGGTCAACATTTATGGCCTGCATCATGCGGGAGGTCAGACTAGATGACCATATTGGTCCCTTCTGACCTTAAAGTCTATGAGTCTATGAGTCTATGAGGTGACTGAAATAGATGGGGTCCCCGTGGAAGGGAAAACCCAGGGACCAGGACCCTACTTCATAATGAAGAAGGATCTCTTGTACTGGGTTACACCAGTACAGGGGCAGAAAGTACAGCAGATCCTAGTACCTCAAAAACACCAGAATGCTGTATTAAGGCTTGCTCATAGTCATCTTTTTGGGGGGCATTTGGGGATAGAGAAGACCCTGGCACGAGTCCTACGATGGTTCTTCTGGCCCGGGGTACATGAAGAAGTGCAGAGGTACTGTGCCTCCTGCCTGGAGTGTCAGCTGCACAGTCCCCGTCCCCACTTGAGGGCACCTTTAGTACCCCTTCCCATCATAGAGGTCCCCTTCGACCGAATAGCCATAGACCTAGTGGGACCCCTGGAGAAGACGGCTCGGGGCCACCAATATATACTTTTTGTTTTGGACTATGCTACTTGCTACCCAGAAGCCGTCCCCCTGCGGAACACGGCCTCTAAAACTATAGCCAAAGAGCTGGTGGGGATCTTTGCCCGAATGGGGCTACCAAAGGAGATATTAACTGACCAAGGAACCCCATTTATGTCGAAGCTAATGAAGGACCTCTGTACGCTGCTCCATATACATACTCTGAGAACTTCGGTCTACCATCCGCAGACCGATGGGTTGGTAGAAAGGTTTAACCGAACCTCAAGGCTATGATAAGGAAGGTGGTAAGTCGGGACGGGAAGGATTGGGACACCCTACTACCCTACCTTATGTTCGCTATCCGGGAGGTACCACAGGCCTCAACTGGGTTTTCCCCCTTCGAGTTATTATATAGGCATCACCCCCGTGGCATACTAGATATCACCAAAGAGATCTGGGAAGAGGAACCCAATGAGGGGAGAAATATAATAGAGCATGTAATGCAGATGCGAGACCGGATAGCCCGAGTTACCCCTATTGTACGGGAATATTTGGAGAAGGCACAGGAGGCCCAGCGAACCCATTACAATCACCAGGCAAAAGTGCGACAGTTCCAACCAGGGGATCGGGTTCTGGTGTTGGTACCCACGGCAGAAAGCAAGCTTCTGGCCCAATGGCAGGGGCCCTGTGAGATGGTTGAACCCGTGGGGGAAGTAACCTACAAGGTGCGGCAGCCAGGATGCAGAAAACAAGAACAGATTTATCACGTTAACCTTCTGAAACCCTGGCAGGCACAAGAGGCATGCACAACGGTCCAAAAAGACCTAACCCAGGAAAACAAGCCTTCCAAACAGGTGAGAGTGTCTCCCGATTTAACACCAGACCAGAAGAATGAGGTGTCTGAGATCATCTTCCGGAACCAAGATGTGTTCTCGACAAAACCGGGTCGAACAACCGAGGCATATCACCACATCGTCACGAACCCCGAGGCCAGAGTAACAATGAGGCCCTATCGGGTGCCAGCGGCAAAAAGGGAGGAAATAAAAACAGAAGTAAAAAAAATGCTGGAGTTGGGGATCATCAAAGAATCCCACAGTCAGTGGTCCAGCCCAGTCGTGCTGGTGCCCAAACCTGATGGCACCACAAGATTTTGCAACAACTTCCGGCGACTAAACGAAGTATCCCAGTTCGACGCGTACCCCATACTTCGCATAGATGAGTTAGTGGACCGTCTGGGTAATGCGTGGTACTTGACTACCCTAGACTTGACAAAGGGGTACTGGCAGATTCCCCTTGCGGAAGACGCAAAGGAAAAGACTGCGTTCTCTACACCACAGGGTCTTTTTCAATATACTGTCCTCCCTTTTGGACTACATGGGGTCCCAGCTACCTTCCAGCGCCTCATGGACAAGCTATTACGCCCGCATAACAGTTATGCTGCTGCCTACTTGGACGATGTGGTCATTCATACCCCAGACTGGGAAACCCACCTGGAGAAGGTGGAGGCAGTCCTCGATACCTTCAGGCGAGCTGGCCTTACAGCAAACCCTGCCATGTGCGCTGTAGGGTTTACAGAGGCCAAATATCTTGGCTACATTGTGGGAAAAGGTCTGGTAAAACCCCAAGTGAACAAGTTAGAGGCCATCCAAAATTGGCCCCGACCAAGTCGCAAGAAACAAGTCCGGGCGTTCCTAGGTGTGGTGG
>NW_020693267.1:0-2159 GCF_002925995.2 Terrapene triunguis
CTTCATAGGTCATGTTCTCAAGACCTTTAATCATTCTTGTTGCTCTTCTCTGGACCCTTTCCAATTTCTCCACATCTTTCTTGAAATGCGGTGCCCAGAACTGGACACAATACTCCAGCTGAGGCCTAACCAGAGCAGAGTAGAGCGGAAGAATGACTTCTCGTGTCTTGCTCACAACACACCTGTTAATACATCCCAGAATCATGTTTGCTTTTTTTGCAACAGCATCACACTGTTGACTCATATTTAGCTTGTGGTCCACTATAACCCCTAGATCCCTTTCTGCCGTACTCCTTCCTAGACAGTCTCTTCCCATTCTGTATGTGTGAAACTGATTTTTCCTTCCTAAGTGGAGCACTTTGCATTTGTCTTTGTTAAACTTCATCCTGTTTAACTCAGACCATTTCTCCAATTTGTCCAGATCATTTTGAATTATGACCCTGTCCTCCAAAGCAGTTGCAATCCCTCCCAGTTTGGTATCATCCGCAAACTTAATAATCGTACTTTCTATACCAATATCTAAGTCGTTAATGAAGATATTGAACAGAGCCGGTCCCAAAACAGACCCCTGCGGAACCCCACTTGTTATGCCTTTCCAGCAGGATTGGGAACCATTAATAACAACTCTCTGAGTATGGTTATCCAGCCAGTTATGCACCCACCTTATAGTAGCCCCATCTAAATTGTATTTGCCTAGTTTATCGATAAGAATATCATGCGAGACCGTATCAAATGCCTTACTAAAGTCTAGGTATACCACATCCACAGCTTCTCCCTTATCCACAAGACTCGTTATCCTATCGAAGAAAGCTATCAGATTGGTTTGACATGATTTGTTCTTTACAAATCCATGCTGGCTGTTCCCTATCACCTTACCACCTTCCAAGTGTTTGCAGATGATTTCCTTAATTACTTGCTCCATTATCTTCCCTGGCACAGAAGTTAAACTAACTGGTCTGTAGTTTCCTGGGTTGTTTTTATTTCCCTTTTTATAGATGGGCACTATATTTGCCCTTTTCCAGTCTTCTGGAATCTCTCCCATCTCCCATGATTTTCCAAAGATAATAGCTAGAGGCTCAGATACCTCCTCTATTAGCTCCTTGAGTATTCTAGGATGCATTTCATCAGGCCCTGGTGACTTGCAGGCATCTAACTTTTCTAAGTGATTTTTAACTTGTTCTTTTTTTATTTTATCTGCTAAACCTACCCCCTTCCCATTAGCATTCACTATGTTAGGCATTCCTTCAGACTTCTCGGTGAAGACCGAAACAAAGAAGTCATTAAGCATCTCTGCCATTTCCAAGTTTCCTGTTACTGTTTCTCCCTCTTCACTAAGCAGTGGGCCTACCCTGTCTTTGGTCTTCCTCTTGCTTCTAATGTATTGATAAAAAGTCTTCTTGTTCCCCTTTATTCCCTTAGCTAGTTTGAGCTCATTTTGTGCCTTTGCCTTTCTAATCTTGCCCCTGCATTCCTGTGTTGTTTGCCTATATTCATCCTTTGTAATCTGTCCTAGTTTCCATTTTTTATATGACTCCTTTTTATTTTTTAGATCATGCAAGATCTCGTGGTTAAGCCAAGGTGGTCTTTTGCCACATTTTCTATCTTTCCTAACCAGCGGAATAGCTTGCTTTTGGGCCCTTAATAGTGTCCCTTTGAAAAACTGCCAGCTCTCCTCAGTTGTTTTTCCCCTCAGTCTTGATTCCCATGGGACCTTACCTATCAGCTCTCTGAGCTTACCAAAATCCGCCTTCCTGAAATCCATTGTCTCTATTTTGCTGTTCTCCCTTCTACCCTTCCTTAGAATTGCAAACTCTATGATTTCATGATCACTTTCACCCAAGCTGCCTTCTACTTTCAAATTCTCAACGAGTTCCTCCCTATTTGTTAAAATCAAGTCTAGAACAGCTTCACCCCTAGTAGCTTTTTCAACCTTCTGAAATAAAAAGTTGTCTGCAATGCAGTCCAAGAATTTGTTGGATAGTCTGTGCCCCGCTGTGTTATTTTCCCAACATATATCCGGATAGTTGAAGTCCCCCATCACCACCAAATCTTGGGCTTTGGATGATTTTGTTAGTTGTTTAAAAAAAGCCTCATCCACCTCTTCCACCTGGTTAGGTGGCCTGTAGTAGACTCCTAGCATGACATCACCCTTGTTTTTT
>NW_020693268.1:0-2638 GCF_002925995.2 Terrapene triunguis
AACTGCTGAACAGCTGCTACCCATGAACTTCAGCTTGCTCAGCTTTTTCTAAAGGGCGGAGGGTGGGGACCAAAAAACCAACCAACCTGCTCTTAAGTGACTCACCCAAGGAATCTATGACAGAGCCAGGAATTGAACTAGGCCTTGGTGAGACAAACGGCTTAACCGCAAGTTTCAGCTGCCTCCGTCCCCTGTCCTACCTGGCGTGGAGCAGTAAGTCCACTTCTTGTCCACGTCATAATTCCTGGTGGTGCTGCACCACAGTTTTCCTGAGCTCGCCCCGTCGCTGGTGCAGGTGTGGTACTCTTGTTTGTTATAGGTGAAGGGGATCGCACAGCTCTTTCCTACTGCGTTCCCACCCAGGACTAGGGAGGCAAAGGGAGGTGATTATAGACACCGCCAACACGCCCACCTGCCTATGGACTAATGGCTCCCGCATCCCACTCATCACCAACCCAGCTACCCATCACCAACAGCCAAGAAATCTCAGGTAGGCTTTCATAGATCCCAAGGCCAGAAGGGACCATTGTGATCATCTAGTCTGACCTGCAGAACACAGGCCAGTGAATTTCCCCTGGTTCTCTCTGTGTTGAACCCAATAACTTGGGTTTCACTCAAGTATCTTCTAGAACAGCATCCAGTCTGGATTTGAAGACATCATCGTGGCTAAAGCTTCTTCCAGGAAAGCCAACACTCGCCTTGGACAGGAACCTGCATTTCCAAATCCCACTGAGGTTGGACCCTCCATCGGTTCTGGATCTGATTCTATGGCTGCTCCTAAACCCTGGCCTTGAACCTTTCCTGAAGGAATCCTTAGAGGCTCCTTCATCTGCTGGGAGGGGTGTGTTGTAAGCCACTATCCCACCAACCAATCAGATAGACTCCCACTGCCCAACTCCCATTGGTATCAATGTGTTACAACTCCTCATTAGCTCAGGGGCACAGCAGAGATGTGATGAGATCATACAGGAGATCTGGAGGCCCCTGGACAACTCGGTAAATAGAGGTGGATGAAACTTTTCAGATGAAATGTTTTTGGCGAAAAGTAAGGCTTCAGTGAAGCCAAAATGTGTTGTGAATTTGTGTCAGTTTTGTGGGATTGTTTGTGTTGGAAAAATGACCAAAAATGCAGAAAAAGTCAATTCTTCAATTTCAAACAACTTCTGCTTTCAAAATCTCCTTCTATTTTATTAAAACCAAAATTTAAAAACTTTAAAAAATGCTCAAAATTTAAATGAAATGTTTCATTCAACCCAAAGGGATTTTTTCCTTAAATTTTCAGTTCAATGACAATTTAAAACAAATAATTTTTAGGATCCACCCAAAACAATTTTGTTTCCTGATTTTTTAATTCATGAAAAGTATCAAAGAAAATTTCAATTCCAGGATCCACCCAAAGTGTTTTTTCCCCGGTCTTACAAATGATGGAAATTTTTGAACAAGTTTGTTTCTGGGATCCTCCCAAAACACATTGTCCCCTGATTTTTTTTGATTAATTAAAAACTGTGAAATATTTCATTTTCTGGACAACGCGAGACAAATTTTTTTCTAATTTTTTGATTCACTGAAAATTTCAGAAATTTCATTTTAGGAATGTCCTCTAAACCATTTTTCTGACTTTGCAATGCAATGACAATTTTAAAAAAAATGAACTTTCATGAGCTACCTGAAATGCGACCCCCCCCCCATTTTTTGATTCAATGACAATTTCAAAAAAAAAATTCATGGCAATCCAAGACAAGCTCCTCCCCGTACCCCGGTTTTTCAGAATTACCAGCAAACCACAAATTAGTTATTTGCCCGGCTGTATGGGAAAAGCCAGAGTCAGATCTGCCCCAGAGGGAATATACGAAGAGACTGGATACATTACTGATATCTGGACAGTAGCTCCACAGCTTATCCTGGTTGTAGTTCTTGGTTGTGGCACACCAGAAATTTCCCATATTGTCTCCAGCGTTGGTGCAGCTGTGAAATAGCTCGGTTTTGTAGACAAAAGGAAATATGCAGCGCTGACCATTCGAGTTCCCCCCATAGGCTGCAAAGGCAACGAGTAAATCAGAGTGAACAGCAGGAATGCCAAAGAGAGAGACCGTCGTGGCCGTTTTCTTAACAAAAAAGAAAAGCCGGGGTAGGGGTGTCTCATCTCACTGCTGCGGTGAAAGCCAAAGATTATTTTTTACAGTGGGTGAATGGCATTGCGCCTAGGAGCATGGGATCACCCCTGGGGCCCATCTAGCCTGGCATCCCGTCTCTGATGGCCGCATCACAAGGAGGTGCCAGGCAATCTGGCTGCACAGGGGAAGCCATTTGTAGCATGCAGCCCCTCCAGGAGCTCATTTGGCCCACAAGACTGGGTGACAGCACTCCCTGTGCTAGAGCTCCACATACCGGCATGTCCTCCACAAACTCTTTTCCTCTGTGCCAACACGGAGCGCTCTGGTCACGACCAGGACTCACCCTTGCTCAAGCAATAGCGCCACAGATGGTCTTTGTCATAGTTGGGAGTGGTAGCACACCAGGGCCTTCCCATCTGGTCATTGACTGCCGTACAGTTGTGGTAGGTATTGCCCTCATAGATGAAAGGGAAGACGCAAGGGGAGCTGTCTGAATTTCCCCCTGCCGCTGGTGGAAAAAGAGG
>NW_020693269.1:0-2988 GCF_002925995.2 Terrapene triunguis
CTCTGGCTTGGGTAACAAATGAAGTAGCTGCCCATTGGTTCTCAGACAACCAATCAGAAAGTATGTTTTCTCTGTCTGCACTGAGGTTATAAAAGGCTGCAGGCTCAGACAGGGTCAGCATACTACTGTGGTGATTTCAAGAGGTGGCTTAGCCAAGCCACACTTTGTCAGGCCAGTCATAATCAGGCCAGACCAGGAAGAAATCAAAGAAGGCAAAATAAGAGAGAGAAAACCAAGTGAACAGAGCCAGGAACAGAAGGAAAGAGAGTCAGGCAAGCCAAGCAAAGAAAGACACAGGCAAGTGGAGCCAAGCAAGGAAACATCCACTGAAGCCAAGCAAGTCAAGAAAAAAGCTAGGCAGGCCAATTCCTGAGTAAAGACTCAGGTAAACCAAGCAGAGAAAACAAAAGAAAGCCAAGAAAGTCAAGCCAAGTGTTGCTGGAACACTAGACGTCTGCCACATGTCTGAGCCTGAGTCTGAGGCTGAGTCTGAGGCTGAGCACTCTGGTGAGACCTCAACCGCAAAAGACCCTAAGGCCAAAATCACCCGTTCTTCCCGGGCTGGGCTGCAGTTCTCTGTCAGTCGCATAGACAGATTGCTCCGCAAAGGACAATTTGCAGACCGTATTGGAGCTGGAGCCCCAGTATATATGGCCGCGGTGCTTCAATAAGTGACTCATGAGATTGTGGCTATTGCTGGGGAAGTCGCAGCACGCAGCAAGAAGCGTCGGATTTCCCAACGGCACTTGCAGCTGGCCATTCACAGCGACTCAGAGCTCAAGAAACTGCTGGGAGGTGTCACCGTCTCTCAGGGCGGAGTCCTGCACTTAAATCAGCCTGTGGTTTTACCTTCCAAGAAGAGGAATGGCAGGAGAGCCATCAAGAGAAGGATTGCCCCTGCTCCTGTCCCTGTTAAGTGAGAACAGAGCAAAGGGGAGACTGCCACCCCAGATTTGGGAGAAATGGCATTCACTTGATTGCAAGGCTCTTTTCAAATGCATCAGTCTGGTCTAATAAAAGCAGTTAAAATGCCTGGTCTTCTTTTGTGAATTAATTTCCTCTTTTACTATCCTACAATTTTAAGGGATCATTCAGTTGGTCAGGTAGCTGCATTGATAATATGGTATAAAAGCCTAGAAAGATAGAGCTCAATCATTTCATTAAGAAATTTACATCAGAAATTGTCTAAATGGTGTCAAGTATCAGAGGGGTAGCCGTGTTAGTCTGGATCTGTAAAAAGCGACAAAGAGACCTGTGGCACCTTATAGACCAACAGATGTATTGGAGCATAAATGTCTACATCGTGTAGATTCTGGGAGGTGATTTCTGGGTTTTTGTCAGGCATTTCCCCAATAGATTGAAGATTAGGACCATTTTTCCCATAGTGAAGTTGATGTGTATTGCATGTTTTGTGAAAACAGAACAAACTCATGACAGAACAATGTAATCCATTACACATGAAGGATAAAGCCTATGGGCCTGGTTTTTCTTTTTGTTTTGTTCTTTTTGTCTTGTTTTGTTATTTTTTAGTTACCCCATTATAAAACCATTGACTCGTTTAGAGTAATATCAGATTTATACAGTATAAGTGATACTAGAATCAGGCTTTCTGAAATTATTAAATACCTGGAGGGGTTCACATAAACTTTGATCATCTTTTTAAAGGGAAAACATTACCCACTTGCCAGCACACAGGTATACAGGGAGACTTACAAGTAAAAGAGAGCCATCTGCAGACGATTGTCCTGGTTAATGGGAGTCATCAAGATTCCAAACCACCATTAATGGCCCACACTTTGCATAATTACAATAGGCCCTCAGAGTTATATTTCATATTTCTAGTTTCAGATACATGAGTGGTACATTTATACAAATAGGATGACCACACTCCGTAGATTATAAGCTTTGTAATGATACCTTACAAGAGACCTTTTGCATGAAGCATATTCCAGTTACATTATATTTAACTCATTAGCATATTTTCATAAAATCATATAGAGTGCAACATCACACAATGGATTTGGCCTGATGTGAGGGGTTCTCTCCAGATGCTGTTTTTAAACCGGTCTCAGAAAATAGCTCACGAACAAGAGAAGCGGCTAATCAAACCTGAGAGTGACAAATGGTGAACACTTGGGGTTCTGGAATGGCAAAGAACCCTTACCATGGGCTTGGGTGCCATGAGGGTTCTCTAAGAGACGGGAAGCATCACCAAGTTAAGGGCTCCAGAGAAACTGGCCAATATTTTCAAACTTTAGGATGCCTGAATTTCAGCCCCTAAACCCACTTTTAAGCAACTAACTAAAAGTGACCTGATTTCCATAGGTGCTGAGCACTCAAAACTCCTAGTGAAATCAACAGGAGCTGTGGGTGCTCAGCTCCTCTTCAAATCAGGCCACGTATAAGTTATTGAGGTGCCTAATTTAAGGCATCTAATTTTCAAAATGTAACCAAAGCCTATTTCATGCCGTTACAGGATGAGTTTTGCTAATAGCAGCTATCACTGACTAAAAATCCAACACAAACGGTGACTCAATGGGAATGCTGTCATAAAAGGATGACATATCCCCTCTGGCTTGGGTAACAAATGAAGTAGCTGCCCATTGGTTCTCAGACAACCAATCAGAAAGTATGTTTTCTCTGTCTGCACTGAGGTTATAAAAGGCTGCAGGCTCAGACAGGGTCAGCATACTACTGTGGTGATTTCAAGAGGTGGCTTAGCCAAGCCACACTTTGTCAGGCCAGTCATAATCAGGCCAGACCAGGAAGAAATCAAAGAAGGCAAAATAAGAGAGAGAAAACCAAGTGAACAGAGCCAGGAACAGAAGGAAAGAGAGTCAGGCAAGCCAAGCAAAGAAAGACACAGGCAAGTGGAGCCAAGCAAGGAAACATCCACTGAAGCCAAGCAAGTCAAGAAAAAAGCTAGGCAGGCCAATTCCTGAGTAAAGACTCAGGTAAACCAAGCAGAGAAAACAAAAGAAAGCCAAG
>NW_020693270.1:0-3546 GCF_002925995.2 Terrapene triunguis
TCTCTGTACACAGAAGAGCTGTTACCCTTCCCTTTATAGTTATGACACGCCCCCCAAATCACAGATAGTGTTGGACGTTCGGTTCCACACTGGCTGTGATTTCTTCCTGGAGTTCTAGGAGAAAACAGAGTTAATAAGACACATGTACCTTTAGACATACTACTGATTATATAAAAACTAACAATATGTTTTATTCCAAGAACAATTGTTAACCAGTTAACTCTGGGAAACTTTCCCGGGAGAGTGCATCAGCCACTTTGTTAGAAGCTTCCGAAATGTGTTGTATTTCAAAATCAAAATCTTGGAGAGCTAAACTCCACCGAAGAAGTTTTTTGTTATTTCCCTTGGCGGTATGAAGCCACTGTAGCGCAGCATGGTCTGTTTGTAGTTGGAAACGCCGTCCCCAAACATATGGGGGTAGCTTTTCCAGCGCGTACACAATGGCGTAGCATTCCTTTTCGCTGATTGACCAGTGGCTTTCCCTCTCAGACAGTTTTTTGCTGAGAAACACGACAGGATGGAATTCTTGATCCTGTCCTTCCTGCATTAAAACTGCTCCCACGCCTCGCTCGGACGCATCTGTGGTTACTAGGAACGGTTTGTCAAAGTCTGGGGCCCTTAGCACAGGGTCAGACATGAGTGTTGCCTTAAGCTGGTTAAAGGCCTTTTGACACTCATCAGTCCACTGAACTGCATTTGGCTCTTTCTTTTTGGTTAGGTCTGTCAGCGGGGCGGCGATTTGGCTGTAGTGTGGTACAAATCGCCTATAATATCCGGCCAAGGCTAAGAAGGATTGGACCTGTTTCTTTGACTTTGGAACCGGCCACTTTTGGATAGCATCCACTTTGGCCTGTAGGGGATTTATAGTTCCTCGACCCACCTGGTGCCCCAGGTACGTCACTTTGTTTTGGCCTATTTGACACTTTTTAGCCTTAACAGTTAGTCCTGCCTGTCGGATGTGCTCGAAGACTTTTTCCAGGTGCTCCAGGTGTTCTGTCCATGAATCAGAAAAAATGGCCACATCATCGAGGTAGGCAACTGCAGATTCTCCCAATCCCGCTAAGAGACCATCTACAAGTCTTTGGAAGGTGGCGGGTGCATTTCGCAACCTGAAAGGGAGTACATTGAATTCATACACCCCTGCCTGGGTGACGAAGGCGGACCTTTTCTTAGCGGGTTCATCTAGTGGTACTTGCCAGTACCCTTTGGTTAAGTCTAAAGTAGAGATGAATTGGGCATGTCCCAATTTTTCCAATAGCTCATCTGTGCGTGGCATTGGATAGTTGTCAGGACGAGTTACAGCATTTAGCTTACGGTCGTCCACGCAAATGCGTATTTCCCCATCTGGTTTGGGAACTAGGACCACTGGAGATGCCCATGCACTGCTAGAGGGGCGGATTATACCCATCTGTAACATGTCCTGGATCTCCCTTTGTATAGCCGCTTGGGCATGAGGTGACTCCCGGTAGGGTGGGGTTCTAATTGGGTGAGCATTACCTGTGTCAATGGAGTAGTATGCCCGTTCGGTCCGTCCTGGAGTGGCTGAGAAAATCGGTGTAAAGCTTGTGCACAGCTCCTTGATCTGCTGTCGCTGCAGACGTCTCAGGGTCGTGGAGAGGTTCACCTCTTCCACGCCACCATTCCTTTTTCCTTCATAGTAGACACCTGCAGGCCACTCCGCGTCATCAGTTTCCTGGGCTGTAAACTGGCAAACGTTTAATTCTCTGGAATAAAAGGGCTTAAGAGAATTAACATGGTATACCTTAGGCTTTATGTTGGAGGTGGGGGAGGCTATGAGATAGTTAACAGCTCCTAGGCGCTCCTGGACCGTGAATGGTCCTTCCCACGACGCTTCCATTTTATGGGCCTGGAGCGCCTTTAAGACCATGACTTGGTCTCCTACTTTGAAGGACCGTTCTCTGGAATGTTTATCATACCAGGCCTTTTGCTCTTCCTGAGCATCCTTTAGGTTTTCTTTAGCAAGGGCTAAAGAGTGTCGGAGGGTGTTTTGTAGGTTGCTTACAAAGTCTAGAATGTTAGTTCCTGGAGAAGGCGTAAACCCCTCCCATTGCTGCTTCACCAACTGTAATGGCCCCTTAACCTCGCGGCCATACACAAGTTCAAATGGTGAAAACCCTAAACTGGGATGTGGTACAGCCCTGTAGGCAAAAAGCAACTGCTGCAACACTAGGTCCCAATCATTGGAGTGTTCATTTATGAATTTACGTATCATGGCCCCCAAAGTTCCATTAAACCTCTCCACCAGACCATTGGTTTGATGGTGATGAGGGGTGGCAACCAAGTGATTCACCTCATGAGCTTCCCACAGGTTTTTCATGTTCCCTGCCAGGAAATTAGTTCCCGAATCTGTAAGGATGTCGGAGGGCCAACCTACCCTGGCAAAAATGTCTGCTAATGCCTGGCACACACTTTTAGCCTTGGTGTTGCTTAAGGGTACAGCTTCCGGCCATCAGGTAGCAAAATCCATGAAAGTCAGTATGTACTGCTTTCCTCTGGGTGTCTTCTTTGGGAAAGGACCCAGAATATCCACAGCTACTCGCTGAAATGGGACCTCAATTATGGGTAGTGGCTGGAGAGGGGCTTTAACCTGGTCTTGGGGCTTTCCCACTCGTTGGCACACCTCACAAGACCGGACATAATTAGCAACGTCCTTGCCCATTCCCTCCCAGTGGAAGGACTTCCCCAACCGGTCTTTGGTTCTGTTCACCCCAGAATGGCCACTGGGATGATCATGGGCTAAGCTCAAGAGCTTTACCCGATACTTAGTGGGAACTACCAACTGTCTTTGAGGATGCCAGTCTTCCTGGTGCCCACCAGAAAGAGTCTCCTTGTATAAAAGTCCTTTTTCTACAACAAACCGGGATCGGTTAGAAGAGCTGAGAGGCGGTGGGGTGCTCCGCGCCGCCGCCCAAGCTTTCTGAAGGCTGTCATCTGCTTCCTGCTCGGCCTGGAACTGCTCCCTTGATGCTGGAGACATCAGTTCCTCCTTGGACTGTGGACTGGGGCTTGGTCCCTCTGGAAGCGATGCAGGTGCTGGGGCTGTTTCCATTGACTGTGAACCGCTGTCCGCTGGTGCACTATGTGGTATCTCAGGCTCTGGCTGAGCCTCTTGGGTAGGGTTATCTGCTGCTTCCGCCAGTTCAGGCTCGCTGGTGCCCTCTGGCATTGGAGTTGTAGACGGGTTTGCAAGCGCTGGACTCAGTGCCGGCAATGGTTCTGGTGCTGGTTGCGTTGCCAGTTCCGGTTCTGGGACTGGCTTTGGCTGGGTCTCTGGGATTGGATCCACTACGGCTGTTGCAGTCATTGGCAGGGGATCCGGTTCCACCACCTGTGTTTGGGTCTCCGGTAACACAGGCGGGGCCCTGGTGGACGGCTCAGGAACAGGGATGGGGGTGAAAGCTTGCTTAGCCTGGCTGCGGGTGACTATTCCCACCCTCTTGGCTAGCTTCACATGGTGGGCCAAGTCTTCCCCCAGTAGCATGGGGATGGGATAATTGTCATAGACTGCAAAAGTCCACATTCCTG
>NW_020693271.1:0-2757 GCF_002925995.2 Terrapene triunguis
GTAATCTGTCCTAGTTTCCATTTTTTATATGACTCCTTTTTATTTTTTAGATCATGCAAGATCTAAAAAATATGTGGTCATATTTTTTAGACACTTATGTGGTCCATCAGTGTCTCCTTCAGTTTGGAAACTCCAACTGTTCAAGTTCCTCTAGGATCTTTGGCACATAAGAAAACTTGAATGCATACCCCAGCTGCCCATGAGGCACTGTCCAGCAAATCTCCATGACAAGAGCCTCCCAACCTCAGCTGGAGTGAACTGACTGTTACCTATACCCAAAGCAAGCCAAACCCTGATTGGTGAGGGGAGTTCTCACCCTCATGGTTTGGTGCTGCAATGGCAGGGCAAATTTATTACAAAGAAGGAGAAAAGTCTCCTTCCTCATCCTGAGGAAGCTTGGAGACTTGACATAATGAGGGCTAAGGTGGCAGGCCCCTGGAGCACTAGGGTGGGGGCTAGGAAGGCGGGGGGGGGGGAGTGGGGGGGACGGGGGGTGCGGGGGGGGCCGGGGGCCCCAGGGCAGGGGGGGGGGGGTCGGGGCCCGGGGGTGGGAGTTGGGCACTGGGGGTCCCAGAACAGCAGGAGCCTGGGGCCGGGCGGCTGAACCAGGCGGTCTCGGACCTACAGCGGCAGGAGGCGGAGCTCAGTCAGGCCCTGGGGCGGCGCTAGGGACCTGAGGCGGCTGGAGATCCAGCCATGGTCACCCGGGGGAGGGGCATGCGCATGCGCGGCGCGCGGAGCCTGACAAGGCCTGGCCGCTCACGTCAGGAAAAGGGGCGTGTCTCTGTGCTGGGGGCGGGTCTGTCCAGTGCCCTGGCGGTAGCGTCATGCCGTGGCGGCGCGCTGATTTGCATACGCGCTGCGTGCGGGGGGGAGGGTCGGGCGGCAAGCAGGCTGGAGGGTGTCGGATCCAAGATGGCGCCGTGCGGACGTGTCCGGAGCCACTGGCCGGGCCCGCTGGCGCTGCTGCTTCTCTCGCTCTCGCTCTCGGCCGCGGAGCCGGCGGCAGGGGGGCCCGGGCTGGGGGCGGCTGGCCAGGGCGCCCAGCAGCAGGTCCCGGCGGGCGGGCCGGGCCCCGGGGGGCGGGGGCCCCGCGGCGGCGTTTCCAGCGGCGGGTGGAAGCTGGCGGACGAGCCCGCCTGCCGCGAGGACGTGACTCGGGTTTGCCCCAAGCACAGCTGGGCCAACAACTTGGCCGTGCTGGAGTGTCTGCAGGACGTGAGAGAGGTGGGCGCGGGCCGCGGCGCTGAGGGGGGCCGGCGGGAGGGGCCTGGGGAGAGGCACGGGCAGGGGGAAGGCGAGCGGGGAGTCGGGGGAAAGGGCGCCGGAGCTCGGGGAGTTGCTGTAGCCCAGCAGAGCTGCCTGGCGAGTTGGCAGCAGGTGAGGGCTCCTGGGAGCGGGACGGAGGCATGTTTTGCCCGCCATGTGCTTTGGAGGGTGCAGCATGCGGGGTGCCCGGGGGCACGAAGAAAGCGAGAGCAGTGGGGCGCCTGCAGGCCAGGTGGAGGGAGCGCGTCGCGGAGGGCAGGCCGTGCCTCTGCGCCTGCTGGGGTGAGAGCACTGGTCGTGGTGCTGCTGGCGGGGAGGGGAATGTGGTTCCTGGAGGGTTGCACCCTCCCTTCTGATTTAATGCTGAGGCCCTGAAGTCACCACAATTACCTCTTTGGTGTTTAAATTGCAAATGCTGCTGAATGATGACAACATGTAGGGCAGTGGTTCTCAGCCATGGATACATGTACCCTTGGGGGTACACAGGTCTTCCAGGGGGTACATCAACTGATGTAGATATTTTCCTGGTTTTACAACAGGCTACATAAAAAGCACTAGCAAAGTCAGTACAAACTAAAATGTCATACATACAATGACTTGTTTATACTGCTTTTATATACTATTCACTGAAATGTAAGTACAATAAAATATATTTCAATAGATTTGAAATGGCATAAATGAGAAAGTAGGCAATTTTTTCAGTAGTAGTGTGCTGTGACACTTGTATTTTTATGTCTGATTTTGTAAGCAAGTAGTTTTTAAGTGAGGTATAACTTGGGGGTACACAAGACAAATCAGACTCCTGAAAAGGGGGTACAGTTGTCTGGAAAGGTTGAGAGCCATTGGTGAAGGGCAGTACAGTTGTATGTATTGTTCTGTGTAGTGATAGCTGGACTCAATCCCCTTTTGTCAGCTAACTTAATTCTGTACTTGACCTCTGAAGCTTTTATCTTTGATAGTTTGATGGTAAATATTACACTGTGTATTGCAGATGACACTAAACTGGGAGGAATGGTAGATATGCTGGAGGGTAGAGATAGGATACAGAGGGACCTAGACAAGTTAGAGGATTGGGCCAAAAGAAATCTGATGAGGTTCAACAAGGACAAAGTGCAGAGTCCTGAACTTAGGACGGAAGAATCCCATGCACTAGGCAGCAGTTCTGCAGAAAAGGACCTAGGGGTTATAGTGGACGAGAAGCTGGATATGAGTCGACAGTGTGCCCTTGTTGCCAAGAAGGCTAATGGATTTTGGGCTGTATAAATAGGGGCATTGCCAGCAGATCGAGGGACGTGATCATTCCCCTCTATTCGACATTGGTGAGGCCTCACCTGGAGTACTGTGTCCAGTTTTGGGCCCCACACTACAAGAAGGATGTGGAAAAATTGGAAAGAGTCCAGCAGAGGGCAACAAAAATGATTAGGGGGCTGGAGCACATGACTTATGAGGAGAGGCTGAAGGAACTGGGATTGTTTAGTCTGCAGAAGA
>NW_020693272.1:0-4581 GCF_002925995.2 Terrapene triunguis
CTTAACGCCTGCCCTGCCCCCACCCATTTTGCCCCTGGAATGTCATAGACACAGGTCAGTGGGACTGGCTTCCAGCTGGGGTGATCCCTCGCGCCGGCCCAGCGTCGCCCGCAGCCGGCTCTCGCCTGCGCTGCGTCGCCCTCGCTGCGGGGGTGGAGCATGGCAGGAAGCCGCTGATGCACCCCACATCCTGCAGCAGCAAGCCCCCGCCCCCCCCGCAGAGCGCATCGTGTCTCGCTTGGCGTCTGCACCTGGGCCGTGCCAGCTCCCCCAGGCTGTCTCTAGCGCCCAGCGCGCAGGTGCTGTAACATCCAGCCTCCTGGGGCTTTCCACAAAGCTGCTGTTCTGGCTTCCCATCAAACCCGCAAAGCACTCAGACCCCCAGGGCTGGGTGCCATGTGCCCCCTTCCCACCCCCATGGAGACTGGCGCCGGGCGCTGCACAGACACCGCAAGAGCGGGTCCCCGAACAGACAACGGGGCGGGGGGGGGAGAGAAAGCTGTGCCAAAGGTCACAGCCGATCTGTGGCAAGTTGGGGATTGAACCCAGGAGTCCTGGCTCCCAACCCCCTCTTCCCCCACAAGCACTAGCCCCCACTCCCCGCCCAGAGCCCGGATAGAACCCAGGCGTCCTGACCCCATGCTCACAGGCCTGCATCTCTCCCCTGCAGGTGGACCGGGAGAAAACCTCCCTGGCGGCTGACGTGCAGGAGGCCCGGCAGCAGCTGGACAGCGCCAGGGAGGCCTTGGCGGAGCAGCAGCAGCGCAGTGGCCTCCTCCTGGAGCAGCTCAAGGCCAGGCCGGCTTCCCCGGAGCCCCAGCCCTGGCAGGACCTGGTGGCGCAGCTGGAGGGGCAGTTGCGGGCCTCCCGGAAGTTGGCAGGGGAGCTGCAGGCCCGGCTGGCCCAGGCCCAGGAGGAGCTGCTGGGGCTGACGGAGGAACTGGCCACCCTCTACCACCAGGTCTGCGCTTGGCGTGGCCTGACGCCGCAGCGGGTGGTGCTGGATTATTACCGGGACGGGCGCGGCACCAGGAGGTCGGCAGGCAGGAGGGAGCCGGCAGGCAAGCCCCGTCTCCAGCCGGAGCCAGGGGCCGGGCCCTGCGCGGACCAGACGCCCCCCGGCTCACCCGGGGAGCCCCTCAACGTCTCCAACCTGGCGGTGGTGCTGCGGGAGCAGCTGGGGCACCTGCAGGGGGCGCTGGTCCTGTGGCGGCAGCAGCCCCCCAGGCAGGGCCCGCCGGCCGCCGAGCTGGAGCGGGACAAGGAGGCGCTGGCCGAGGAGGTGCTGAAGCTCCGCTCCCTGCTCAGCACGAAGCGGGAGCAGATCGCCACGCTGCGCACCGTGCTCAAGGCCAACAAGCAGGTGGGTGCGCTGCAGGGGGCTCGCTGGGCCCCTGGAAGGTGGCCCGGGGCAGCCTGTCTGGGTCTGGCCATCTGTGGCTGCAGGTGGGAGCTGTGTGCGTGGGGCATGCAGGCCCAACTGACTCACCCCAGAGGCGGAGGCTGTGGGTGTGTGTGTGTGGGGGGGCCCATCTAGCACTCTCCCCCCAGACGGCAGAGGCTGTGGGGGTGGGGGGGGTGTCTGGGTGCGTGGCGGGGGTGGGGGCCCATCCGGCACTCACCCCCCGTCTCCCCCCAGACGGCGGAGGCAGCGCTCTCCAACCTGAAGGGGCAGTACGAGGGGGAGAAGGCCCTGGTGTCCGACACCATGCTCAAGCTACGCCGTGAGCTGAAGGCCCTGAAGGAGGACGCCACCACCTTCTCCTCCCTGCGCGCCATGTTTGCCAGCAGGTGAGGGGCGCCCCCGGATGGGCACAGCGTTGGAACTGCCCACCAGGGAGCAGGGCTACTGGGCAGGGATGGGGCTACTTGGGGGCGGGGCTGTCCCATTGGCATGTGGCTAGCCATAGGGGCCGGAGCCCCCGGCCGGCCAGCCCCCCTGACCCCCTGCGTCCCCCAGGTGTGACCAGTACGTGTCCCAGCTGGACGAGATGCAGCGGCAGCTGGCGGTGGCGGAGGACGAGAAGAAGACGCTGAGCTCCCTGCTGCGCATGGCCATCCAGCAGAAGCTGGCGCTCACCCAGCGCCTGGAGAGCCTGGAGAGCCCGGCCCGCGGCACCAGGGCCAGACCCCGCAGCACCAGGAGCACCGCGGTACGGCACAGGCCAGCCCCCAGCCTCTTACCCGGCCCCAGGTGGCACAGAACCAGGACGGGCCTCTGGAGGCCCTGGCTGTACCGCACAGCCACGGTCCTGTCCCAGACCTTGGGGCCAGAGGAGGTCCCTCATCTCCTGCCCCCAGGGGTGGCAGCCTGGGTCCCCAGCGGTTGGGGGGCACGGGCTGTGTGCCCCCGACCCCCCCCCAAAGCCCTTTGCTGGGTTGGGAGTTGAGGTGTCTTTCTCCTGCTCTCGGAGTGAAAGGCTCAGGCACGTCTCCTTGTCTGCTTGTTGTCCAGCCATGGGACCTGCACCCTGGCTAGTCTCTGCCCCCCCAGGCAGGGAGGGGGCAGTGGGGCTGAGCTGTGATATCAGTCCCAGCCTGGGGGTGGGGATCGGTGCCGTGGGGGTGTCCCCTTGGCTCTGCTCCGAGGGTAACTGGGCTCTTCCCACACAGCACTGACACCGTGGGCGCGGCCTTGCAGAGAAACCCGTGGGATCGGCGCCAAGCAGAGCCAGCGCCGGGCCCAGCACCGCCCGTGCCTTCAGTGCTGCAAACAGCCGACAGACCCCGACCTCTGCCGCAGCCGCCCCCGCCAGCGGGCGGCCACTGTGCCTTAACCGCTCAGGGCTAGGTAGGGCGTGGCCAGCGGCCCCCTGCCGGCGGAGCACTGGCCGGTGTCTCTGCCTTGCTGAGTGAAACCTTCTCCTCCTGCCTTCGTGGGGTTGGCTCAGGATCCCCGCGCTTACGGGGCAGGGGCCGGGCCTGGCGCTCAGAGACCCCCACACACGCTTACGGGGCAGGGGCCGGGCCTGGGCCTGGCGCTCAGAGGCACCTTTGAGGCACTATCCCCTTTTGTCACTGCACCGTTTTGCACTTAGAGCTGGCGATCTCAGGGGAGTGGCTATGGGGGGCACACGGGGTGTGGGGGGCTGTGCTGTATGAACTGCTGTGTGTATCCCCCGGGCTCAGACAAGTGACCGGGGCCTGGTTACTTTGCCTCCAATTAAAGGGCTTTGGTCTCCTGTCGGGCGTGGAGCTCTGGTCCGTGCGCCTGCCGCAGCCCGGGGTGGGCGAAGGCGCCACGTGGCCTGTTCCAGGGCCCGCACGGCTGTAGGGTGGGCGGTGGATCTGAGGGGATGGTGTCACGGGCTCACAGATTGTGCCCACTCCTGGCCCCGTGCAGTCCATGGGGGGAACCTCCTTCAGTGCGACAGCCCTTCTCGGCGTCCACTCTCTCGGGGGGATCCAGCCCCTCCGCCTTTCAGAGCCACAGCACGTCTGTCTCTGCTGTGCGCCCCCTCAGGGAGTCCCCTCGCTCTGGACCCCCCGAAGGGGACAATACCCCCTGTTCTCTAGCCTGGAGTGACTCTCAGCCAGCGTCCCACAGAAGGATTTACTGAGAGTTGAACGCAGCACGGGAAACTCTGAGGGCCTCAGGCCTGGTCTCCCTCAGCCCAGCACATCCCAGTCTCCCTGCATCCGGGGGGGTGCTGCCTGCTCCCCCTCTCCAGCCACGAGCTCCCCCTGCTTCCCAGCTGGGCATCTGATACCCCCGGCCCCAAGCCCCCCTCCGTCCATTGTCTTCTCTCCAGGGAAACAGGGTCGCCTGGGCCCCCTCTTCTGTCCTCTGGCCCCTCGGGCTGGAACCGGCTGGTCCCGTCACCGGGGGTCCTCTCCCCGCAGCCCATTGTCCCCCCACTGGCCAGAACCGGCTGCGACTCCGGGTCACCCGGTCACCAGTCGCCGGGGTCTCCGGCCTCCAGGCTGTCGGCCGGGGTCCTAAGTTCCTTCTCCTGGTCTGTGTCCCAACGAACTCCCTCTGCGCTCGTTAAACCAGTAACACTGAGTCCCACCCCCTCGGCGTGCAAACCATTGGAAAAACAAGATACTCCCCCACTTTGTCACAGATGGGCTGGGGCGAGCTTGGGGCCGGGCTGCCTTTAGCGGGGGCTGGGGGGGGGTGTCTGCTTCAGGCTCCTACCTGACGTGCCAGGTGCTTCACAGAGCCCCTGCCCACAATGATGGGCTCCCCCACTGTACTGACCACCCCAGGGCCCCCATTGTGTGGGGTGCTGCACTCACCCCTGCCCCCCTTGTGGCACGGCTCCCCTGCCTGGGCTGGGGGTCCCTGTGTGGGCTGGGCACGGCAGAGTGCCTGCCTGCAGCAGCTCCTGGCCTGGAGTAGACAAAGGGGGAAACTGAGGCCCAAGGAAGGGCCCCCCCTCGCTCACCAAGCAGGTGTGTGGCAGAGGGGGGATAGAACCCAGGCATCCTGGCTCCCAGCCTTTGCGCTCCACCCCCTGCCTGTGCCCCTGACTTACCGCAGAGGAAATGACAATCTGAGCCGCCTGGGGCTGGCTCGGTCTAGACGGGCCCTTGGCAGGGGCAGCAGTGACTCAAGCCTGGCTGGGAATATGAATG
>NW_020693273.1:0-494 GCF_002925995.2 Terrapene triunguis
AAGCACATCAGGGTACTGTGGGCTGGGCAGGAGCTGCGTGCCTCCAAACCTGCCCATTCTGAGGCTTCAGTGAACTCTGTTCCAGATCTTAAAGGATCCTCAGTGCAATTGAGGAGCTAGATGGTGCTCCCCCAGCAACACAGATGAAGCTGTTTGCAAATATGTCAATGGTCATCTCCTGCAACACTCTCATTTAGTTCACCGAGGGCATGTCTATATGAACATTCACACATGGGGGCAGCGAGAGAGGCTCACACACCGCAAAGGGGAAAGCCCCCCCCCCCATCTCAGCTCATATGAATGAGGGAGGGACAGGGGCTCAGACCCCCCTAGAGAGGCAAGGGCCCCTCAGATCTGGGCACACACATGGCAGGGGAGCATGTGGGGCTTAGAGGTGCCCATACCCCTATTCTCACCCAGTCCTCCTGCCACTCACTCCCACATCCACCAGCCCAGTGTCACACCCCTCCATTCACCCTCACACCTCCCTCACC
>NW_020693273.1:594-1151 GCF_002925995.2 Terrapene triunguis
CCCCTCCCCTCCCAGGAACAACTCACACATCTAACTCCCCACCCCCAGAGACTTTGATTACATTCCCCCCAAAATAAAATTGCTACCTAGGATTCAGAAACTGTAGCATCCTCCAGCTACTCGGCCCAAAATACCTTTTGACATGGGTGGGAGCTTGTCATTAACTTATCCTTAGTTATAAGAACATAAGAACGGCCATACTGGGTCAGACCAATGGGTCCATATAGCCCACTATCCTGTCTTCCGACAGTGGCCAATGCCAGGTGCTTCAGAGGGAAAGAACAGAACAGTTAATCAAGTGATCCATCCTCTGTCACCCATTCCCAGCTTCTGGCAAACAAAGGCTAGGGACACCATCCCTGGCCATCCTGGCTAATAGTCATTGATGGACCTATCCTCCATGAACTTGTCTAGTTCTTTTTTGAACCCTGTTATAGTCTTGGCCTTAACAAAATCCTCAGGCAAAGAGTTCCACAGGTTGACTGTGTGTTGTGTGAAGAAGTACTTCCTTTTGTTTGTTTTAAACCTGCTGCCTATTAATTTCATTTGGTGACCCC
>NW_020693273.1:1161-2408 GCF_002925995.2 Terrapene triunguis
ACAGAGGAGACATGCGGTGAAATCCGTTCCCTGTTGAAGTCAAATCAAGATTTATCACTGATGTCAAGGCGGCCAAGATTTCACAGCATGGATGCTGTTTCTATGATGCAGAAAATCATCTCAGATCATCCTCATTTCTTTTCAGCCTAAAACAATTGGCTAGGGACGTCTGAATTCTTGACAAAGCCACAAACTCACTGAGCACTTTGCTTATTGCATCGGCTTCCTTGTTTCTCAGGCTACATCTGAAAGGGTTGATTGGTGGGGTCAGGACAGCATAGAACACCTAGGACTCTTTGTTCGGGTCTCTCAGTCTGTTGTTGTGCATGTACTGCAAATAGCTTCCTCTGAGTATCTCTTTCCATGCAGGTCTTAACAGCCATCATGAGTAAAGGCCTCCTGTAGCTTCATTCCAATTGATAGTAACATGGTGAGAGAGTAAAAGAGCAACCTTCCACTCCAGCTACCGTGCAAATGCAGGGATGGGGCCCTGATGCCAGTTCTTAGAAGTGAGAGAGAAAGAGACACCATTCCCCTCTCCTTGCGTCTTACCAATCTTCTACTCCTATAAAACACAAGGCCTCTTTCTTTGACCTGTTGCATTGCAAAGTTTCTCTCTGTCACAGGGTGCTACTTTGATAGGAAATTCATGCAAAAATTAAATAAAATTAGTTTACACAAAAGGCTGCATTTTCATGGAGGTTGTGCACAAAAATCTTGCTTTGTGCCATTAAAAACACATTTTCAGAGAAAGTCACAACTGGCAGTGGAGCTTAGTGGGGTTCAGCTGATGACAGACAGGTTGTGGGGAATGACTAGAGAAGTTTTGCCATCATGGTGTATTTAGATAGAGACAAACTTGTGTAGAGACTCAAATCTCTTGCACCTCAAACTATAACCATAGTCATGAGATGAAAAAATTGAATTTCACCCCAAGGGGGTGCTGTCCATGATCCCATGCCTACTAGCATGAGGATGGAGAACACTGGACATAAGCCCTTCCTCTTCTTTCCTGTCATCAGGCCACACAGCATTTAGTTGGCAGAGCTAGATAACAAATCCATTTTTCCAGTGCCTGATTCACCAGAACTTCCTGCCTCAGCCTGGCAAGGAAAGAGATAAGGGCAGTTATGCTGGCTTAATTCTGCTGCCAGCTGCACAGGGTTACTGAAGAGAACTTTGCATGTACTGTACTGAAGCATTGATCTGAGAGAGGATATGACAAAAGAGCAGCTACATTGCATAAT
>NW_020693274.1:0-1119 GCF_002925995.2 Terrapene triunguis
GCAAAACAATGAATGATGCAATCTGAAGCTGGTATTGCGTCATACATGATATGAATTGCATCATGTTATTCCTAGAAGTCATGGATGATGCAATCCTAACGAAGCTTACATCACTCTGCTGAACAAATTGCCCTATATCAGCTCTAGAAATCATACAGTGTCGTGCTCTCTTATTTGTCAGTGTTTGATTTTGCAAAGGGACACATTTCTGTTTAGCCAAAGTGATCAGAGATGCCTCGTACTTGTGTGAACAGTGCAGATAACTTCTGCTATGTTTGTGATGAAGTGACTTTTGCATCACAAAAGCGCAGTATAACCACTATGGTTAAGAAAGCCTATCCCCTTTATTTTGGCTGCAAAATTGGAGATCAGGACAAGAGGTGGGCCCCACACATATGCTGCAACACTTGTGCAACAAATCTTCGCCAGTGGTTGAACAGGAAAAGGAAATCTATGCCTTTTGCAGTGCCAATGATTTGGAGAGAGCCAACAGATCATACCAGCAATTGTTACTTCTGCATGGTGCCTCCAGTTGGGAAAGGTATGTCAAAGAAGAAAAAGTGGACTGTGCATTATCCAAACATTCCATCAGCTATACGCCCAGTACCCCACGGAGAAGGACTGCCGGTTCCTGGTGCACCAGAATCATTCTCACTTGAGTCAGACGAGGAAGAGGATGAAACTTCTGGTCCTGAACCATCAATGTCACAGGACCCACATTTTCTCCCATCCTCCTCCTCTGAACCACATCTCATAACACAAGGTGAACTGAATGACCTTGTCAGGGATTTGGAACTACCCAAGAGTAAGGCAGAGCTGTTGGGCTCCAGACTACAACAGTGGAATCTCCTGGTAGGTGATGTTAGGGTTTCCATGTTCCGTGACCGTCAAAAGGATCTTGTCCCATTCTTCTTCATGGAAGGTGATCTTGTAGCCTGCAACAACATCGATGGTGTGATGGCAGCCCTCAACATCGTTCACGATCCAGATGAGTGGAGACTGTTCATTGATTCGTCGAAGACGAGTCTTAAAGCTATTTTACTGCATAATGGCAATGTTTTGCCATCAATTCCAGTTGGTCATGCAGTCCATATGAAGGAAACCTATGACAACATGAAA
>NW_020693274.1:1129-1446 GCF_002925995.2 Terrapene triunguis
GAGACAAGCCAAGAAGCGCCGAGTAGACACTGAATAGGACTAAACTATATACATAATAGTTTTTTGCCTTTTGTTTCATAATAAATTTTATTTATATAACCCTTTTGCTGATTTTTAAAGTGTTACGTAAACAGGTGAAATATTATCATGTAAAGCAACCATAAACACATGAAAAGACCTAGGTTTACAATTTATGATTAAAACTCTACTATCTACACAATATACATAGACATACAATGTAAAAACTTAAATATCTTAGAAACAGTAGCCAATCAGTTGTTTTAATTGTCATATTTGAATTCAGCACATCAAAATAC
>NW_020693275.1:0-11187 GCF_002925995.2 Terrapene triunguis
GCGCCCTTTCCAATTTTTTAACATCCTTCTTACATTGTGGACGCTAAAAGCAGATGCAGTATCTGTCTCCCCAGTGCTGTACACAGAGGAAAAAACATCTCTCTACTAGAGCTGGTTGGAAATTATCTGGCAAACCAGAGTTTCATTGGAAAATGCCAGTTTGTTGAACTCAACATTTATAATGAAAGTGAATCGAGTTCAATGAACTTTCTCGAAACCATAAGCAGGGTCTGGTGGAAATGTCCCTGGTTCCCTGCCAGGTTCCCTGGTGGCTTCTGTTAGTCCTGCCATGCAGATTGTCCCGGGGCTGGGTACCCCAGTCTTCTAGGATCTGCAGCTCTCGGGCAGCCCCACCATACAGATTGCCCCAGAACCGGAGACCCTGGTCTTTCTAGGGTCTGTACCTCCAGGGCAGCCCTGCCAATGCTTTCAGGCTCTCTGCCATGGGATAGGAACCTGCAAGCCCTGGGAGCCCCAACTCTCACCAAGGCTCGGCTCCAGGGTCTGCATCAGGGATCCTGGAAGTCCTGGGATGGGTTCCGGTATCCCAGGGTCTGTGGCTCTGGGTCTGTGCCTTGCAGAATATCCTGGACTGGGCTATTTGCCTATTTAGGCTGCCAGCTGGCCAAGGAGTCTGGAAGCCCGGGGGTCCCCAGTCCAGGGCAGGACACATGATGGGGCTGCCCCAGAGCCCCAGCAGTGGCTATGAGAAATTGACATGCTTGTCCTGATGTTAACAGTGGTGAAACTGACAAGGATGTCAGTGTCACTCCGCATCTGTTGGGGTTCCTGGGAGCATATTGTTTGTTGGATCCACCATGGACTGGAGTTTCCAAAACAAAATTTTAGCCGGATTTCCAATTCACAGGAAATTTTAAAAGAGTGAAATTTCCGGTACACTGGGAATCCTGCATTTCAGCAGCTGTACTCATTGCTCCCCTGTTTATACATCCAAGGATCATCTTAGCCGTTTTTGCAGCAGCATCACACTAAGAGCTCATGTTCAGTTCTTTGTCTACTATGTCCCCTGCAAAGAACATGGGAAATATCTGTATTTCTGTGAATATTATGTGCACTTGAAACCCTTTTACTGCTATTTTCACATTTCCTACCAGGGTTCAAAGGGCAACCACCATATGACCTCCCCACATGTCCCAGGAGGCAGACAATGGTTTCATAGAACCCAGTTACTGGTACATAACTGACAATACAGGTGTCAGAGATTTTGATCTTTTCCATCTGGCCAAGCTGAGCACACGCCCCCTTCCTTGGGATGGACCCATGAAGTGGGAAATCTTAAACAGAGAGCTTGGGAATTATTAACAGGGGAGCCCTGATGAACAGAGGGGGTGAGGAAGGGTCTGCAGGGAAGGAGACTGAAACACAATCCCCAAAAGCAGAGACTCATGGGATAAGCTGAGTCAGCCCAGGATTTCAGGGGAAAACTGAGCTTTAGGTAAGACATAGCCCTGTAGGCCTTCAGTAACTTTATTCTTTTCTCTGTGATTGCTGTGTTCCTATGGATAAATACAAAATAACACTGTCCTGGGTCTGGTACTATTCAATATTTTTGTAAATGACTTGGATGATGGAGAAGATAATATACTTACACAATTTGTGGATGACGTGAAGTTGAGAGGGGTCGCAAGCTCTTTGGAAGGCAGGGTTAAAATTCAAAATCAGAGAATCATAGATTCATAGAATATCAGGGTTGGAAGGGACCTCAGGAAGTCATCTAGTCCAACCCCCTGCTCAAAGCAGGACCAACCCCCAACTAAATCTAAAACTAAAATGATCTTGATAAACTGGAGAATTGGTCTGAAATCAGTAAATTGAAATTCAGTAAAGATAAGTGCAAATCATTAGACTTAGGAAGGAAAAATCAAATGCAAAAAAACCCAAAATATGGAATAACTGAGTAGGCAGCAGTTCTGCAGAAAATGATCTCGCAGTTATAGTGGATCACAATCTGAAAAGCTGTGATGCTGTTGTGAAAAAGGGAAATGTCATTCTGAATTGTATTAACAAGAATGTCATATGTAAGACACAGGAGGTAATTGTCCCGCTCTACTTAGCAGCGGTGTGGCCTCAGCTGGAGTACTGTATCCAGTTTTGCTCATAACTGCTTAAGAAAGATAAGGACAAATTGGAGAATGTCCAGAGGAGAGAAACAAACAGAGTAAGAGGATTAGAAAACATGATCTATGAGGAAATGTTGAAAGAATTGGACATTTTTAGTTTAGAGAAGAGAAGACTGAGAGGTGAACTGATAACAGTCTTCAAATAATTGAAAAATTGTTTGTCAATTGTTGTCCATATCCACCAAGGGTAGGACTAGACATAATCATCTTAGATTGCAGCAAATGAGATTCAGATTAGATATTAGGAAAAACTTTCTAACTATAGCAATAATTAAGTACTGGAACAGGGTATGTAGGGAGGTTGTGTAATCCCCATCATTGGTGACTTTGCAGAACAAGTTAGACAAACATCTGTCGGGGTGCCTAGGTATACTTAAACCTCCCTTGGTGTGAGGAGATGGACTAGATGACCTCTTGAGGTTTCTTCCAACCCTACATTTCTATTGTTCTGTGGTTTTATCAGCTATTCAGGCCTTCTGATGTAAATTTTTTTTGATCCCTGATAAATGCTATTTAACATGCTCCTTAGGTACCAATAGATTGGAGAGTGATTCATCCTCTTCACAGGATATGAATAGACATCCTGCTGCTGTCCAAAACCGGAAATGTCTATTGAACACCTCTGCCATTCCTACCTCATTCTTAACGATTTTACTATCTCCATTTCTAATGGCCCCAAAGCATTGTTAGGATTTGTTTGTTTGTTTGTTCCTAATATACTTAAAAAACAACTTATTTTTCATAGTCCTCCCAGTCACAGATTTTATCCTGACATCTTTAGCTTCCCTTATCAGTTTTCTTCATATCATAACTTCTAATGTATATTGATTTGCTCTAATTCCCACTTTTTCCATTTCTGTAATATATTGCCTTTTTATTTCTATTGCTGCATTCACTTTCCCACTGACCCAGAATGAGATTTTAGGAAACGTTTTATACCAGTGGAGCACCTCAACTCCCAAAGCCCCCTTTATAATTTTCAGCCTTCATTGACTTTCTAGGACACATTAAGCCCCGGCTGGTTGGAGGAGATGGTGCCTGCTCAGGACGTGTGGAGATAAAACATGAAAACACATGGACCACAGTTTGTGATGCACACTTAGATCTCAAAGTTGCCAACGTTATCTGTAATGAACTTGAGTGTGGAATAGCTGTATCTATCACAGGAGGAGGTCACTTTGGAGAAGGACAAGGAAAGATCTTGACTGAAGAATTCCAGTGTGTGGGGAATGAGTCTCTCCTGTTCTCCTGTTCCAGGAAATCACACGTGAATCAGACATGCTCACACATAAATGATGCTGGTGTCATATGCTCACGTAAGAATTCAACACAATGTCTTTAAAATCCCAATGATGTGTATTCTAGATTAGGGTGAAACAACGTACTGATCTCACTGTGTAGGGAGCTGGGTTTAATAGGGTTGGATCAAAATCCCAAACAGGCCAAGATAATGAGAAAGGGATCAAATCAGGGCCGGCTCCAGGCACCAGCTGAACAAGCAGGTGCTTGGGGCGGCCAAGGGAGAGGGGCGGCACCTGAGGCAATTCGGGGGCGGCAGGTCCCTCACTCCCTCTAGGAGCAAAGGACCTGCCGCTGTACTGCCCCGCCGATCGCGGCTTTTTTTTTTTTTTTTTGCTTGGGGCGGCAGAAATGCTGGAGCCGGCCCTGGATCAAATGCCCCCGACTTTCCTTTCTTTAACTATTTGCTATAAAATAGTTTCAAGGCTCCCTCTCTAAACCCCTTCTCCCTTCTCCCCAGGATACACAGGGTTCCGGCTGGTGAATGGCAGCACAGCGTGCTCAGGGAGGGTGGAGATCCAGGTTCTTGGTGCCTGGGGAACCCTCTGTGACTCACGCTGGGATTTACCGGACGCCAATGTTCTCTGTCGTCAGCTCGACTGTGGGTTTGCAATACCGGCTTCAGGAGAAGAATATTTTGGGAAGGGAACTGGCTCTGTCTGGACAGACAGATTTCACTGCAAAGGGACTGAAACCCATTTGGGCCATTGCCCTGTTACTGCTCTGGGGGCCTCTCAGTGCTCACATGACAATGATGCCAGTGTGATTTGTTCAGGTAAGTGCAGGAGAGATGCTGGATTAAGGACACCTGCCCCTCAGTGTGTGACACTCCCCCTAGAGCAGGGGAACCTCAGGGCACAGCAAGGAGAGGGGGAGCTAGATCCTAAACCATGTAGAATAATGGTAAATGTATTAAAGATAAAATTAAAGTAAATAATATTATCACAAAAGAATAGTTGTGACCTGGGAAAGCCCTGGATTCTCCAGTAAAAACATCAGTAACTCTGTCCTTACGCAGGGCAGCGGAGCTGGGGCAGCACTTTGTCCTTCGGGTTACACAAATGTCATCAACTCATTGTCCCCAGCCTTCTCCAATAGTAATTAGAGCGGGAGCTGGTAGTGACTCCCAATATGGAGGTTGCTTCACACTTTCTATTATAAAATATTCTCAGCACCTTCTTGAGAAGCTCTCGCACCTTCCTTGATTGCTGGAGCCTTTGTAATTTGGGAAGGGGTCAGTGCTGGAGCCAGGGAGCTGCCTTCTCCTAGTGCAGTGAGATTCCTTCCAGATCTGGCTGAATTATAAATTGCTGAAAATCACCATTTCCCTTCTCTCATGTGAGTTCCTGCGGATATTTTTGGTAGCACACCATAGAAAAAGTAGTGCTATCACTCACTTAGTTTTCTCTACTTTCTTCACATCTTTCCAATTGAAAAATCTCAAAAGATTTTTTCCCCTGCTTTCTTATACTTTTACTTTTTTCTAACTTTTTACAGTGGAAGAAAAGATGAAAAAAATAGAAAGGGGGAGGAAGTGGCAAACCTGTAAATCCAAAAACTGGAAAATTGAATGTTTCATTTTCCAAAAGTTGAAATAAATCAAAATTTTAGTTAGAATCTAAACAAAAATTCTCATTCCATTTCCACAGGCCAGTATCTCAGATCTGTTTAAAAATTGAAATACTGCATTCAAAATACTTCACGGGAAAAATTTTGGGTTGTTGACCCGCTCTAATATTTACCTTTTATAAATTTTTTTTAAAAATTAAACACCGTTAGTTAATTTAGTCAAAGGCACAAGATGTAACAGCGTTAAGGTTACCTATGTAATGTTAATTCAGCCCCTCACCCTCCCTTGTGCATATACATTATGATACAGTCTAATTGCATGCACACGTCCTATTATTCTCACCTACCCCCAGCTCCTGCCTCCTTCAGCGTACTGGGAGGATGGTGCTCAGGGGACGGGGGAAGCAGTTGAATATTTATTTTTTATCCTCATCATTCAACATGTGATCCAGGGTCTTATTTACCATAGAATATATGGAGATATACATATCTCATAGAACTGGAAAGGACCTTGAAAGGTCATTGAGTCCAGTCCCCTGCCTTCACTAGCAGGACCAAGTACCATCCCTGACAGACGTTCCGCCCCCCCCCCCCCCGATCCCTAAATGGCCCCCTCAAGGATTGAACTCACAAGCCTGGATTTAGCAGGCCAATGCTCAAACCACTGAGTTATCCCCCATACTGTACAAACACTGCACTGAATACAAAATTATTAATTTCTTCATGGGCTTTTCTGTGGTGCTCGTCACCGTAGTAGGAGAATGCACCACGAGCATGAATGAATTCGTCTTCATAACACCCCTGGGAGATAGCAGACTCTTATGATGCGCATTTCAAAGGTGACTTAGGCACTTAGTAGTCCAAGAATAACATTTTCCAAAATGCCTAAGTGACTTAGAGACTTAAATCCTATTTCCTCCAGTAACGTAGGAGCCCAAGACCATGCAGACTTCTCCCTCTTGCTGCCTAAGTCACTTCTGAAAATGGCACTTAGGCTTCTACATCATTTAGCTGCTTTTGAAAATTTTACATACAATGATTAAAGCCAAAATTCCAAACTTGGAGGGATTGGGCAGTAACCTGAGACCCTCAGGGCCTGATTCTTCAGAGTACTCACCATTTCTGCAGAGCTTTGTGTGTTCAAAGAACTGTCCAGACATTAATAAACCCTCACAAAACTCCAGGGAAGCAGGTGGGTAAGTATTATTATTAGTTCCACTTTACAAATGGTGAAACAGAGAGAAAAGCAAAGTGACTTGCCCAAGGCCACCCAGTGAGTTAGCAGCAGAGACAGGATAAACCAAAGTGTTTTGCCTCAGAGCCCTGTGCTCGTTCCACCCGACCCCACTGCCTGGCTGCAGAAGAGCTGAGCAGCCACATCTTGTCTTGACCCTAGTGGCAGTTGTGAGTGCTCAGTACTTCTGCAAATCACACCCCATAAAAATGGGCTTAAGAGACCTGCTCAGCATCACCTGTGAAATCTGTGGCAGAGGCAGGAGCAGAACTGAGCTCTACTGAATGACGGTCACTGCTCTTAACAAGATCATCCTAGTTCTTCCTGCGCTCCCCTGCTCATTCTCTACAGGCCATCCAGTTTCTAAAGTGAATGAGGCAGAAGTCCTGAATTTCAACCTTCTCCGTAAGAATGCACACGTAGCTTCCAGGACTGTCTCCCACAGAGCCCAGAGTCACTGGTGCCATTACACACCATAACTAAGGCTATGTCTACACTACAGGATTAATCCGAATTTAGATAATTCGAATTTGGGAAACAGGTTGTATAAATCCGATTGTGCGCGGCCACACTAAGCACCTTAATTCGGTTTTAAACCACATTAATTCGGTGGTGTGCGGCCACACTACCCCATTAACTTAAACACAGTAATTCGGTGGTGTGCGTCCACACTAACCCTAATTCGAATTAACAAAATCGATTTAGGCTCTACTCCGTTCGTCGAGGTGGAGTACAGAAATCGATTTAAAGGGCCCTTTAATTCGAATTAACTGGCTCTGTAGTGTGGACGGGTGAAGGGTTAATTCGGATTAAGGCAGCTAAATCCGAATTAAAGTCCTAGTGTAGACCAGGCCTAAGCCTATAGGGCCCTGCCCAGCACTCACAACAGAGGTCTACTCTCTTCTTCACAGCTGATACCTTTGTACCTTGGGGGCAATTCACCTCACAGTTCTGCTTCTCACAGATGCTGCTTCCTGCATTCCTAACTGAATTCCCTGCAGCCCTGACCTGCCCCTCCTAACTAGCTACCCAGCCCATCCCCTGGTTCTCGGAGGGAACTCCTCAGCACATGAAGATGCTGATTTCTCCCTACAGCTACTGGAAGGAGAATCCCTTCTAAGGAAAAAACAACTGGTCCCTTCCGTACGAGCTCCATCTGCCATGATCCCATCTGGCCTTCCTGAGGGGCTGTGGTACCAGTTATATCCATGAGCCTCCTTGGAAAGCCCCAAATCTACTCTCTACCCTCACACTACACTAGTGGCATAGCTAAGACAGGAAACCTGGGTGGGCCTCAGCTTTTGGGGGTGGGCAGTGATGGAAGGGGCAAAGGGAGGGGTGCAGGAGGGATCCAGTGCCCTGGGGAGGGGTCAGGACAGACGGGGAGCTTGCATCCCTCCCCCCCTTCCAGTCGACACCCAAAGCTGAGGCTTCCCAGGGCACACAGGCTGCGGGGTGTGCTTACGGTAACCAGATAGCAAATGTGAAATATTGGACAGGTGGTGGGAGGTAATAGGCACCTATATAAGAAAAAGCCACAAATATCAGGACAGTCCCTATAAAATCGGGACATCTGGTCACCCTAGGTTTACCCTTTGGGTAAAGGGGGGTCCCGCTGGGGCTCGAGCTCCACCCAGCCTTCCCGACCCTGGCTCAGTGTCCGTCAGCCCAGCCGCGTCCCTTTCCTCTCGGCACCGGGACCTGACACAGCCAGTGGGTGTGCCCTGAACTGACTCTGCTGCTTGTCTTTTAACATTGTCAGTCTCTCCTGGCTGCACTTGGGTCTGAACTCGGTGAGTAATTCCTAACTTACCACCTTGCTGTCCGACTCACTGATTCTGAGACACACGCAAAGACTGAGATTCACATCCCAAGGAAGTCACAATATTCACCAACAGAGAATGTCCCTTCCCCGCTCCACACACAACCTCCTTAGTGTGGTGTGAATTGATCAGCTGGAATCTCACGTTGGGCTCAGAGATCACACCACACTTCAGGGGACAGCTCCCGTCAGAACCACCAGTGCCAGGAACTATCTCACACTGGGAGCTCCTGCACTGGACCCAGGGGAACCAAGAAATTTGCCACCTACCAAGCAAAGTTCAGAGGGAACTAAGGGAATTTACCAACAATAACCTGTTCCTGACCACCATGAACCCTGCTCTTCCATTGGCCAAACTCCCTCAAGGCAAACTTTCCTAAACCATGCACGACCCACCTGCTAAGTGCTTGTCCAGACACTATTCACTGGCTTCCAGGCATTTAAGACTGGATAAAGTGACTAAAAACCTCAGCAGCCATTCCACCCCCCACAGAGACTATTTTCCCAATCAGTAATCTGCAGGAATTCCCTCACTCACTCATTTACAGGGTCTGCTAGCAAGCCCTTCTGTCAAGCTCAGAGGTTTGCAATCCTTATAGCACCTTCCACGTAGAGATTCAAAAGAATAAGTGTCTTCTGACAGAGGTTGTTCCCTTTAACACTGTGATGCACTCTGATCACTGGCTTATACCTTCTTATTGAGAAACAGTCCATAATTTCATGCACACTCTGTATTATTTCTAGTGTATAACAGGGAATGTTATTCAGTGTATTTCCCATCTCTCCTGAGCCCAGGTCGCTCTGAATCACTCAGACTGCTGAATGGAGAGAGCCGGTGCGATGGGAGAGTTGAGATTTCCCTCCGTGGTGTGTGGAGCAGAGTGCTGGATGACCAGTGGGACATGGATGATGCCAGCGTGGTGTGCAGACAGCTCCAGTGCGGAGTCGCTGAGAAAGCTTATAACCCCCCTAAGTCTGAGCGAGGAACAGGCCCAGTGGGGCTGAGAAGTGTCCAGTGTGCAGGAAACGAAACTTGTCTGAGTCTCTGTGACAAATCCATGTCTGAGACAGCCCAGGCAGGAATTGCTGAGGACGTCGGTGTCGTTTGCTCAGGTGATTCATTTCCAAATCTCACAAACATTCTCTGTTCAGTAGGAAAATACATATTAACAGCTGGGATCTATCCCTGCAGGAAGCCGGCGGATCAGACTGGTGAATGGGACAGGTCACTGTGCCGGGAGAGTGGAGATTTATTACAACGGCAGCTGGGGGACAGTCTGTGATGATTCCTGGGATCTGTCAGACTCCAATGTCATTTGCAAACAACTGGGATGTGGACACGCCATCAATGCAACTGTCTCTGCTCATTATGGGCAAGGATCCGGGCAGATCTGGCTGGATGATGTGAACTGCTCTGGGAATGAATCCAATCTCTGGGACTGTCCTTCCGGGAGCTGGGGCCAGCACAACTGCAGACACAAAGAGGACGCAGGAGTTCTCTGCTCAGGTCTGTTCTGTGAATGCTCTTGTGAGCCGTGTTACCAGGGGATTTAATGGAGGGGGCAGATGTTTAAGGAGATCGCTGAGAATGATACTCTCCCTGACTGTCTCTGCCTCCCTTTCCCTTTTGTAACTACCTACCAGGGTCACCATTAGAAAGTCCTCAGCTCCTACCCAGAGGTATTGGAGATATTGCAAGATTTCCCTAATGTTAGAATGCTGCATCTCAGGTATCTGAAGGAGACACTGGCTAGGTCTACACTACAGCGGGGGTCCGACCTAAGATACGCAACTTCAGCTACGTGAATACCGTAGCTGAAGTTGCGTATTTTAGGTCGACTTACCTGGCTGTGAGGACGGGGGAAAGTCGACCGCTGCCTTGCTGCCGCCGACTCCGCTGCCGCCTATTGCCGCGGTGGATTTCCGGAGTCGACGGCAGAGCGATCAGGGATCGATTTTATCGCGTCTTCACTAGACACGATAAGTCGATCCCAGAAAACCGATTGCCTGCCGCCGGACCCTCCGGTAAGTGTAGACAAGCCCTGTATCATGGAAACCAGCAACTGAAAAGGATGTGGGGTCCTAGTAGAGAAATAACTGAACATGAGCTCCCAGTGCCCTGTGTGGCAAAACGGGCTAATGTGAATCTTGGATGTATAAACAGGGGAGTAGTGAATAGGAGTGGGGACTAAATGTTACTGTTGTGTATGGCACTGGTGAGACTGATACTGGAATACTGTGTCCAGTGCTGATGTCCACAAAAATTGGAGAGGGAGCAGAGAAGAGCCACAAAAGTGATCTGATGAATAAAAGCCTTACGGTGAGAGATTTAAGATGCTGAATCTGTTTAGCTCATCAAAATGATCAAGAGGTAACTTGATGACAGTGCATAAGTTCCATCACAAGGAAAACATACTTACTAAAGGGCTCTTTAATCTAATGGAGAAAGGCAGAACAAGAGTCGATGGCTGGAAGCTGAAACCAGACAAATTCACATTAGAAATAAGGCCCAGGTTTTTAACGGGGAGGGTGATTAACCATCAGAAGAAACTACCAGGGAAATGCAAAAAGAACAGGAGTACTTGTGGCACCTTAGAGACTAACAAATTTATTAGAGCATAAGCTTTCGTGGGCTACAGCCCACTTCTTCGGATGCAGCCCACGAAAGCTTATGCTCTAATAAATTTGTTAGTCTCTAAGGTGCCAAAAGTACTCCTGTTCTTTTTGCGGATACAGACTAACACGGCTGCTACTCTGAAACCTACCAGGGAAATGGTGCATTCTGCATATCTTAAAGTCTTCCTGTCTAGACTGGATGCCTTTCTGGAAGCTATGCTTAAGTCAGACTCAAGTTATTAGGCTTTATGTAGCTGTTTTACAGAAGGTCAAACTATCACGCTGTTTTGAGTGTCTCACGGCACTGATTGCCCACCTCAGGGCAGATGGTGAGAAAAAGGCAATACCCCAAACTGGTGGTGTGTCTATAAGTAGATTTCACCAAGACAGTAACAGATGTGAACTCCTGGACCAATGTTCCCTCTAATTTTTCACATCCATGTGTGGAATGAATGATGTTATGTGCATCAGTATAGAGGTGATGTGTGGTGCGGTGGGGCTGAGGG
>NW_020693275.1:11197-21339 GCF_002925995.2 Terrapene triunguis
GGGGGCTCAGGGTTCGGCAGAGGGTTGGAGTGTGGGGGCTGAGGGCTCTGGCTAGCGGTGAGGGCTCTGTGGTGGGGCTGAGGATGAGGGGCTCATGGTGAAGGACAGGGTCAGGGCTGGGGCAGAGGGTTGGAGTGTGGGGGATGAGAGCTCTGGCTAGGGGTTAGAAATCTGGGGTGGGCCCAGGGATGAGGGCCTCATGGTGCAGGAGGGGGCTTAGGGCTTGGGGCAGAGTGTTGGAGTACGGGGGGTGAGGTCTCTGGCTGGGGGTGTTGGCTGTGGGGTAGGGCCATGGATGAAGGTTTAGGGTGCAGGCTGCTCTGGTGCTGCAGCAGGAAGAGAGGACTCCCCCCAGCCCTCTCTTGCTGCAGCAGCCTGGGACCAGGGGAACATAAGAACATAAGAATGGCCATACTGGGTCAGACCAAAAGTCCATCTAGTCCAGTATCCTGTCTACCGACAGTGGCCAATGCCAGGTGCCCCAGAGGGAGTGAACCTAACAGGTAGTGATCAAGTGATCTCTCTCCTGCCATCCATCTCCACCCTCTGACAAACAGAGGCTAGGGACACCATTCCTTACCCATCCTGGCTAATAGGCATTAACGGACTTAACCTCTGTGAATTTCTCCAGTTCTCTTTTTTTTAAACGCTGTTATAGTCCTAGCCTTCACAACCTCCTCAGGTAAGGAATTCCACAAGTTGACTGTGTGCTGTGTGAAGAAGAACTTCCTTTTATTTGTTTTAAACCTGTTGCCCATTAATTTCATTTGGTGGACCCTAGTTCTTGTATTATGGGAATAAGTAAATAACTTTTCCTGATCTACTTTCTTCACATCACTCATGGTTTTATATACCTCTATCATATCCCCCCTTAGTCTCCTCTTTTCCAAGCTGAAAAGTCCTAGTCTCTTTAATCTCTCCTCATATGGGACCTGTTCCAAACCCCTAATCATTTTAGTTGCCCTTCTCTGAACCTTTTCTAGTGCCAGTATATCTTTTTTGAGATGAGGAGACCACATTTGTACGCAGTATTCAAGATGTGGGCGTACCATCGATTTATATAAGGGCAATGTAAGGGAGTTGACTCACCCCTGCAGCACCTCCTGCTGGTTGTCCATGGGAATTAGCTCATCCCAGCTCAGAAGCGCCCTCTGCAGGTCGGTGATCCACTACCGCTTGGCCCCCGTGTCCCTCCCTGCACTCCAATGCCCTTTTAGCTGGGGTGCTGCCCCTCTGGCAGTACCCCCACACTCTGGGTCTCCCCACCCAGGGGAACCCCCACCCACTAACCCCACCTCGCCTCGCCTCAGTGTAAAGCTACTGCCAGTCACTATCTAGCCCCACTCCCTGGGGCAGACTGCAGTATACGCCACTCATAACAGGCAAGGTTGGGTTTGGACCTGCTACTTTTGCCTACCCCTGGGCTGCCCTCTGCAACCCCCAGTACCTATTAGCCCAATGCTGGGCCGCAGCCTGGGGAATTCCAGGCTGGAGTTCCCCAGCTCCTCTGCCTTTCCCCAGCCTTGCTCCATTCAGGTACCCTGTCTCTAGCTCCCTGCAGCCAGGCCCTTCTCTCTCTGAATGCAGAGAGAGAGTCTGTGTCTGCCCCTGGCTTCCCTGTCTTTATAGGGCCAGCTCAGGCCTGCTTAGGGTGTGGCCCAGCTGCAGCTGCTTCCCCAATCAGCCTAGTAGATTTTCCCCTGCCCCAGCCCTCTCCCAGGGCTGTCTTTAAACCCCTCTGGGCAGGAGCGGGTAACCACCCTGCTACAGGCAATAATATATTCTCTGTCTTATTCTCTCTCCCCTTTTTAATGATTCCTAACATCCTGTTTGCTTTTTTGACCACCTCTGCACACTGTGTGGATGTCTTCAGAGAACTATGCACGATGGCTCCAAGATCTTTTTCCTGATTTGTTGTAGCTAAATTAGCAGCCATCGTATTGTATGTATAGTTGGGATTGTTTTTCCAATGTGCATTACTTTACATTTATCCACATTAAATTTCATTTGCCATGTTGTTGCCCAATCACTTAGTTTTGTGAGATCTTTTTGAAGTTCTTCACAGTCTCCTTTGGTCTTAACTATCTTGAGCAGTTTAGTATCATCTGCAAACTTTGCCACCTCACTTTTTATCCCTTTCTCCATATCATTTATGAATAAGTTGAATAGGATTGGTCCTACAACCCTTGGGGAACACCACTAGTTACCCCTCTCCATTCTGAAAATTTACTATTTATTCCTACCATTTGTACCCTGTCTTTTAACCAGTTCTCAGTCCATGAAACGACCTTCCCTTTTATCCCATGACAACTTAATTTACATAAGAGCCTTTGGTGAGGGACCTTGTCAAAGGCTTTCTGGAAATCTAAGTACACTATGTCCACTGGATCCTCCTTGTCCACATGTTTGTTGACCCTTTCAAAGAATTCTAATAGATTAGTAAGACATGATTTCCCTTTACAGAAACCATGTTCACTTTTGCCCAACAATTTAGGTTCTTCTATGTGTCTGACAATTTTATTCTTTATTATTGTTTCAACTAATTTGCCCAGTACTGGCGTTAGACTTACCGGTCTGTAATTGCCGGGATCATCTCTAGAGCCCTTTTTAAATATTGGCATTACATTAGCTATCTTCCAGCCATTGGGTACAGAAGCCGATTTAAAGGACAGGTTACAAACCACAGTTAATAGTTCCGCAACTTCACATTTGAGTTCTTTCAGAACTCTTGGGTGAATGCCATACGGTCCCGGTGACTTGTTACTGTTAAGTTTATCAATTAATTCCAAAACCTCCTCTAGTGACTCTTCTATCTGTGACAGTTCCTCAGATTTGTCACCTACAAAAGCCGGCTCAGGTTTGGGAATCTCTCTAACGTCCTCAGCCATGAAGACTGAAGCAAAGAATCCATTTAGTTTCTCCGCAATGACTTTATCGTCTTCAAGCGCTCCTTTTGTATCTCGATCATACAGGGGCCCCACTGGTTGTTTAGCAGGCTTCCTGCTTCTGATGTACTTTAAAAACATTTTGTTATTACCTTTTGAGTTTTTGGCTAGCCGTTCTTCAAACTCCTCTTTGGCTTTTCTTATTACATTTTTACACTTAATTTGGCAGTGTTTATGCTCCTTTCTATTTACCTCACTAGGATTTGACTTCCACTTTTTAAAAGATGCCTTTTTATCTCTCACTGCTTCTTTTACATGGCTGTTAAGCCACGGTGGGTCTTTTTTAGTTCTTTTACTGTGTTTCTTAATTTGGGGTATACATTTAAGTTGGGCCTCTATTATGGTGTCTTTAAAAAGCGTCCATGCAGCTTGCAGGGATTTCACTTTAGTCACTGTACCTTTTAATTTCTGTTTAACTAACCCCCTCATTTTTGCATAGTTCCACAAATGCCACAGTGTTTGGCTGTCAAGATGTTCTTCCCACCACAGGAATGTTAAATGTTATTATATTATGGTCACTATTTCCAAGTGGTCCTATTATAGTTACCTCTTGGACCAGCTCCTGTGCTCTACTCAGGACTAAATCGAGAATTGCCTCTCCCCTTGTGGGTTCCCGGACCAGCTGCTCCAAGAAGCAGTCATTTAAAGTATTGAGAAATTTTGTCTCTGCATTTCGTCCTGAGGTGACATGTTCCCAGTCAATATGGGGATAATTGAAATCCCCCACTGTTATTGAGTTCTTAATTTTGATAGCCTCTCTAATTTCCCTGAGCATTTCATCATCACTATCACTGTCCTGGTCAGGTGGTTGATAATAGATCCCTAATGTTATATTCTTATTAGAGCATGAAATTACTATCCATAGAGATTCTATGGAACATGTGGATTCACTTAAGATTTTTACTTCATTTGATTCTACATTTTCTTTTACATATAGTGCCACCCCCCACCTCCACCCCCGCACGACCTGTTCTATCCTTCTGATATATTTTGTACCCTGGAATGATTGTGTCCCATTGAGTGCCTCAGTCCACCAGGTTTCCGTGATGCCTATTATATCAATATCCTCCTTTATCACGAGGCACTCTAGTTCACCCATCTTATTTTTTAGACTTCTAGCATTTGTGTACAAGCACTTTAACAACTTGTCACTGTTTATTTGTCTGCCCCTTTCTGATGTGTCAGATTCTTTTTTATGTGAATGTTTATCATCTGATCTGGCCCTTACATTATCCTCTTGTATCCTCTCCTCCCGACTAATACTTAGAGAATCTCTATCAATAGACTCTCCTCTAAGAGAAGTCTCTGTCCGATCCACATGCTCCTCTGCAGCAGACGGCTTTCCCCCATCTCCTAGTTTGAAAACTGCTCTACAACCTTTTTAATGTTAAGTGCCAGCAGTATGGTTCCACTTTGGTTTAGGTGGAGCCCATCCTTCCTGTATAGGCTCCCCCCATCCCAAAAGTTTCCCCAGTTCCTAATGAATCTGAACCCCTCCTCTCTACACCATCATCTCATCCATGCATTGAGACTCTGAAGCTCTGCCTGCCTACCTGGCCCTGCACGTGGAACTGGGAGCATTTCTGAGAAACCACCATAGAGGTCCTGGATTTCAGTCTCTTCCCTAGCAGCCTAAATTTGACCTCCAGGACATCTCTCCTACCCTTCCCTATGTCATTGGTACCTACATGTACCACGACCACCGGCTCCTCCCCAGCACTACACATAAGTCTATCTAGATGCCCCTAGAGATCCGCAATCTTCGCACCAGGCTGGCAAGTCACCATATGGTTCTCCCGGTCATCACAAACCCAGCTATCTATGTTTCTAATGATCAAATCTCCTATTACTAACACCTGCCTTTTCCTAATGACTGGAATTCCCTCCCCAGGAGAGATATCCTCAGTGTGAGAGGATACCCTAACACCATCTGGAAGGAGGGTCCCAACTATGGGAAGGTTTCCCTCTGCTCCCGTTGATTGCCCTGCTTCCCTGGGCCTTTCATCCTCCTCAACAGCACAGGGGCTGTCTGACCGGAGGTGGGACAATTCTACAGTGTCCCGGAAAGCCTCATCAACACCCCTCTGCCTCCCTTAGCTCCTCCAGTTCTGCCACCCTGGCCTCCAAAGTCCGTACGTGGTCTCTGAGGGCCAGGAGCTCCTTGCATTGAATGCACACATGCGCCACCCGCCCACAGGGCAGGTAATCATACATGCTCTACTCAGTGCAATAAACTGGGTAGCCCGCACTCTGCTGCTGGGCTTCTGCCTGCATTGTCTCCTGCAGCTATGTAGTTAATGAAAGGGTTTTGTTTAAATCAAGAAGTTTTGACTGTAGTTTAGTTTCCAGGTTTTAAAGAACAGCAAGTGAACCTTGCCCCCTTCCCACTCCCCTTCCGAACTCAGTCGCGAAACTCCCTGTTAGCAGCCCCTAGAGGTACCTCTTTCCCCGATGCGGCAGCTCTGGGGCCAAGAGAGAGGGCCTCTCCCCGGCCATGGCAGATCCAGGGCTGGGGCCAGGGGAGAGGCGCCAGTCCCCGGCCACAGCAACTCCGGGGCTGGGGAAGAGGTGCCTCTCCAGTCCAGGCCCCTGTGGCTGAGTGCCTGTGCGGCCCTTGATAGCCTGCTGTGCGGACACATGGCCGCGCAGCTTAGAGGAAACTTAGTCCTGGATCACTATATCTATCTTACCATGGAGTCACAGACAGTCCCCTTAGACTCTCCAGTCTATCTTGTCACCCAGACAAACTGGACTTAGTTATAATTGATCATTTACACCACAAATCACATCACATTCAGGTTGCTTCCAGTCCCAAGAGACCAGTCACTTACCCCAGACCAGTTGGTACCCTGGATCTTACACTAAAGACAATGCCTGTAGCCAATCCTGTAATAAACTATATACAGGTTTATTAACTAGGAAAAAAGAAATAAAAGGGTTATTTACAGGTTAAAGCAAGCAAAAATCTACACACAAATGAGTTACCATTTACATCCTAGGAGTGACAGAGTTGTAGTGATCTAATTCCAAATGTCCTTCAGCGCTGACCCAGGGGTAACCCCTTGGGGTCTCTGGCTTCAGTTTGGTGTCTCTAGCCCTGTCACAGTTCAAACAGCCAAAAAGATGAAACATCTTCATATATACTATTTTTATTTTCCTCTTCCAGCCTTCAAAGCGATGGGACGAAGCCTTCTGCACGTACTGCTCCATGGGTGCGATAAGGCCATTAACCAATCCTTTATATTGTGATGATCCTTGATGGCCCATCTGATTTTGATAGTCCTCGGGGATGGATGGGGGGCGGGGGATGATTCCTGTGCCTGAGTTCACAAGTTCAGAGCCAGCATTTTCAGTTATAAAGCAAAACTTACATATTTTCTTGTATCATGGACAACAGACATTACAAGTGAGATTAATGCCTGCAGCAACTAACCACCATTTTGTAGAGTTTAAGCACAAAATACATTCTTACAACACCAATACCTGTTCTGAGCAAAAGTGACCTGGTCTGGTCTCCAGCTACAAGATTGTCAGTTCTCAGCTAAGGCCTGCAGCCTGGGCAAGAGCTGGTATCTGGCGTGCCAATGTCATAATCCTTCCCGGCCTTTATCTATTACAATCTGAATGTAGCTGCTGGTAAATGGTGGCCTTCCAGAGATGTCCACTGTATTTCTAAGGGGCCTGTCGTGTCTAAAAGAGTCTCTCATTCTTGGAGTGGTTCTCTAGCAGTTGCTTCTGCAGAATGATGCACAGGATAGTTAGTGATCGCTGGGATTTCACTCTTCACACCCCAGTTCATTTCAGACGATTTCAATTCCCTTTTTTTGCATTTCCTTATAGAATTCACAGATCTGAGGCTGGTGAGCGACAGTGACTGTGCTGGACGGCTGGAGGTTTTCTACAATGGGACGTGGGGCAGTGTTTGCTCCAATCAGATGTCTGGAGTCACCGCAGCAATTGTCTGCAAACAGCTGAACTGTGGAGACGGAGGATATATTGCACAAGGCTCTGAATATGGAAAGGGTCCCACATGGCTGGACCACGTTGCATGCAGTGAGCAGCACAGCTCCCTCTGGAAGTGCCCATCAGACCAATGGAATCCAAAGTCATGTGATAACCGAGCAGAAGAGACCCATATTTCTTGCACTGGTAATTCTGAAACTACCAGCATGTGCACGTGCACACACGCATGTATGCGATGTGTTCAATTAAATGAAGGGTTAGGATAGAACTTGTTGTTGTTCACATCTCAGTGTAGGCAGATGTAAATTCTTAACACAAGATGCAAACATATTTTCACAGTCTTTTATATGAATAAGCATTTCTCTGATTAACAACAAACATGGAAGTTAATCATTTAATTATAAAAGAGACCCGTGTTACACAGTGCGCTAAGGTAGTGTGAGAGCGAAGAAAAGCCTCTCCCTATAGACCATCATTAGGCAGCTCTGTGGTTATTAATCCTTTTGGGATGAACAATCAGAGATGGGCCCAGGCTGTGCAGTTTGGTTCAAGACTGGAATCCCCCACAAGTTTGTGTGTATGTTGGCCTGTGTGTCTCAGTAACAGCTGAATAGCAAATTAATTTGGTATGAAATGACCCAGAGTTCACATTTCAGTTCATACAGTGCTGAAATTAGGGGTTGAAAATACAGATAAATTCTACTCCCACATCACACACACAACCCAGTGCGTTCACCTCGGCTTTTTCTCTCCATAGGAAAAAAAGCAAAACCAACTCAGAACCCTGAATGCCCGAACTCTACGAGCTGCACAGGTATCTCTGCTTCTCACTGTCTCCCTCTTGGTCCCTGAGGACTTTCCCAGCTGTCCCAGTAACATGTGAGGTTTCTGCATTTCCAGACCAGGAGAAGTTACGTGTCGTGGGAGTAGAGGACAGATGCTCGGGGAGAGTGGAGGTTTGGTACCGTGGCTCCTGGGGAACAGTTTGTGATGACTCCTGGGACATGGCGGATGCTAACGTTGTGTGTAAACAACTGGGCTGTGGATCTGCTGTATCTGCCCCGGGCGAGGCTGCATTTGGTGAGGGGACTGGTCCCATCTGGGTGGAGACGTTGAATTGCAGAGGGACAGAGTCATCTCTCTGGGACTGTCCTGCCAAGCCCTGGGATAAGAGTAACTGTGACCATAAGGAAGATGCTGCCGTGAATTGCTCAGGTGAGTGACAGGAGATGTTTCTGCTACATGCTGTAATTTTCAGGGAGGAGGATGGATTAGCCCACCCACTCCCTTTGGTCACAGACCAGGCCCTCCCATCTCCTGTGTCAGGAGCATCTAGGGTGACCAGACGTCCCGATATTATCGCGACAGTCCCGATTTTAGGGGACTTGTCCCGCGTCCCAACCTTACATTGGTCAGGACGTCTGGTCACCCTATATGAGGGAGACCGCAGCAAGCCGGCGCCACCGGCGCCACTCACCTTTCCTCCCTGGGCCCTGGGGCAGCGCGCAGCTGAGCTCCCGGCGCGGCGGCGCCAGCCCACGGGGCCCGCCGCCCAGCCATCAGGAGCCTGCAGAGCGCAGCCCTGCCCCGGGCACACAGAGAGGCAGCGAGGAGGTCTCGCTCCGCTGCGTGCTGCAGCGGGGCGGGGCCTGTAGACTCCGGCAGAGAGCCCCCCCGCCCCCTCCCCTCGACCCAACTCGACCCTAGGAAGGAGCCAGAGGGACTGGGAGGGACCTGCCTGCTGGATGCTTCCTGGGAGACGCTCCACATAAGCACTGCTGGGCTCACCTGGCCCCCTGGCAGGTCACTGCCCTCAGCCCCCACCCTGACCCTGTTCCCTCAGCCTCCCCCGCAGTCTCCCCCTGTACCTCCACCCTCAATCCACTGCCCTCAGTCCCCCTGACCCTGTTCCCTTTGCCTCCCCCACAGTCCCTCCCCGCCCCCCCCAATCATCTCACCCTGCATGGATGTGGAAATCTGTCCCGGATTCCAGGCTGTCGTTAGCCCCTGGGGCAAAAGATCAGCAGAGGTTTCCAAAGGGAAGTTTGCAGCCTTTGCTCAGACCCAAACATTTTCACTTAAAAAAATAAATAAATAAATACCCAAACCCATCCTGACACCCATCTGCTCTGTCCAGATTTGCTGTAATCCCTGTTGAGGCCAAAGTGGTTTGAAAAATTAAAAATCCTTGACACCATTGTGTTGCTTCCCCGTGTTGCTCGTTAATCTGATGGACCTGCCGATAATGAATAAAGATGAATGCCCTGGGAGCAATGTGTCAGGCAGACAGTTTGTCAAGTAGGAAAGTGAATGCTGAAGCCCTCACAAAATGCAAAGGCTTTTCTTAACCTGAGAACTGAAAAAGAGCCAGATACCCTGCATGGGTTTGAAAGTGACAAGAGCCTAGCGACTGACCAGAGCAGCGCTAGGTTTGAAGTGACGAGGAGGGTCTGTGTCATGAAATCTGCATTTCCACTGAGGACTCTTCCATCGCCAGGGTAGCGCTGGCGCAGGTCTGCCACCCGGCACAGCAATGCTGAGAGGTGCCAGTGTAGACCCGACCCACTGCCCTCAGCCCCCACCCTGACCTTGTTCCCTCAACCTCCCCCGCAGTCCCCCCTGTACCTCCCACCCCGAACCCACTGCCCTCAGTCCCTGCCCCCGTTCCAACAGCCTCCCCCACAATCCCCCTGCTCCCCCCAACCCACTGCCCTCAGCCTTGCCCTACCCCAAATCTCTTCTTCAGCCTCTCCCATCATCCCACCCCCATCGCTCCCCCTGCTGTCCCACCCCCTCACCTTCCCCCCATTCCAGTCCTGCTCCCCTCTGTCTCATCTCCTCCAGACCCTGTCCCTCTCCCCAACCCCTCAACCCAGCCCAGCCCCATTGTCTCCCCCGCCCCGCTCCACTCTACACAGCTCTCTACCCTGTCCCATTCATGCTCCCCTCAGCCCCTACCCTGCTCCCCCCATCCCAGTCCTGTCCCATCCCCCTCAGCCCCCCCGACTCCCCAAGTCCCAGTCCTGTCCCCCTCAGTTCCTCCACCCTGCTTCCCCTGGTCCATCCCCACACACCCACTGACTCCCTCGACCTCCCTCCCCCCAATCCCACTGCCTGGACCCACCCCCGTCCCACTCAGGACATGCAGGAAAAAGAAGCAATGGGCTTAAATTGTAGCAAGGGAGATTTAGGTTAGACATTAGGAAAAACTTCCTAACTGTAAAGGTAGTTAAG
>NW_020693275.1:21739-35702 GCF_002925995.2 Terrapene triunguis
AGGAGGAGCTGCAAGCTGCAGCCTGAGGGAAGGAGCTCCTTTCCATGGCCTGTGACATGTGAGGGGGAATGACACCCGGGTGGAAGCTGCAGGCCCTGCTGAGCAGGAGGATTCCTGTCTGCTGGCTCTAGGGTGACCAGATGTCCTGATTTTATAGGGACAGTCCTGATTTTTGGGTCTTTTTCTTATATAGGCCCCTATTACCCTCCACCCCGTCCCGATTTTTCACATTTGCTGTCTGGTCACCCTAGCTGGCTCCAGCTGACAGGGCAGAGCCCATGATTTAAACAGCAGCCTGTGAGCTGTCCCCATGGTGCACAGACTGTCCCAGCCCATTACCCTGCTGTCCTGGTCCCTGCAATGAGTGACTGGGGAGCTCCCTGCCCCCCCCCCACAACTCTCACAGGATAATCTCTCCCTTTTGCCTGTTCATTTCCATCCAGCTCCCCCACGCCGCCCTTCAACCGACAGTGGGAGAGTCACGTTGCCTGTGGTTATCTGCATTATCCTGGGGGCCCTGCTCTGCCTGGTCTTAATCATCCTCGGGGTGCAGGTGCGAAGTGCCAGGGCACAGCGCAGAGGTGGGTCCTTATTGGTGTCATTGTGTGAAATGCCTCTGAAATAACAGGGGGGCTGCAGGGTGTCAGGGTGAGGGGTGATACCAGGCTGCGTGGGGTGGACGGGGGTGTCTGGTAACTCCTCTCTCATTTACTATTTTATTAACTGTTTGGCAATTGAACAGCCCAGCCATGAAATCTGGAGATGATACGAGCTAGGGAGTGTCACAGTTTCAGAGAAGCTGCATCTGTATCCCCCCCACCCTCCAGTAATCCATTCCAGGAGTTCCTACTCAGGTATCCAGCCATCACTTGTCTCTGGGTGGGAACCCCCTGTCCCACCTCCTTGTGGCCAGGGGTTTTTAATACTGCACCCCCCCCCGACTTCCACTGTGATACCCCCAGCAAACCAGTCTGCCCACAGGCCAGTCCCCATGCTGTGCTTTCTCCCCAAGGGCTATGAGCAGTGATTTGCCAGCAGTCACAAGTTACCAGCCAGCTCTCTCTCAGCAGCCTGATAGACCACCGTCCGTCCAATGATTCAGTGTTGGGATCCCCGTGGTCAGAAGGTCCTGCCCATTTGCTGAATCAAAATGAAGGCCCTGAGTCTGTTTAAACTCAGCCTTTCATACCAGAAGCCTTTCTTTGTCTCTTGGGCTCTGGTAACCCAGTTTGAACCAGTCTGTATAAACCACCTTGAAGGGTGTTACCTTTCTGGAGTTGTTACAATCTCAGTGATTCACCTTAATCATGCCTCCCCCCCCACCCAGCCACCAACCCCCACTGTTTTTTCTTCCTGAAGGAGCTGTGGTACCCCTCCCAAATGCAGTAGAACATAAACCATTCATAGATTTAATACAGTGATTCCCAAAGATACTGCCTGGGGTTGCAATATCTGTCACAGGGAGGGGTTCTGAATATCATGAGGAGAGACATCATGGAAAAGGAACCTAGAAAAATTGGAAATATTGTCAAGGGAAAAAAATTGTATAAAAATAGAGCTGTGGTAAATAGTTGTGAAGAGAGTGATCCAGTAGAAAAGACAATCTTAGGAAGGAGAAGTGCAGGAAAGGAGCATTATGCTGTATTGTACTGAAAGCTGGCACTTGTAGGGGATTTTACTTCTATAAAACACTCACAAACATTAGCTACCAGCTCCTTGGAAAGAAGGTAGAGAATGGGATTGCCATCAACATACACGTAACATTCACTACTTTGCAGTAAGACAATGACTATAATCAGACCTCATGGTTCAGGGCTTCAGCCAGTCGCCTGCAGGGGTCAGGAAGGAATTCTGGAAAGCCCCCATATTTGTGTTTTGTTTTGCTTTGTTTTGTTTCTTGCCCTTTTCTGAAGCATCAGACATTAGCTACAGAGGGAGCTGTGACACTGGATGGGGTGGACCAGTCCTCTGAGGTGGCTCAGAGAAACCTCTTTCTAAGATATCTGTCTGGTGTGTCTTTTCCACGTGCTCAGGTTCAAACTGATTGTCAGATTTGGGATCAGGAAGGAATTTTCCCCCAGGTCAGATTGGCAAAAAGGGACCTTGGGAGATTTTCATCTTCCTCTGAACCATGGAGCATGGATCGCCTGCCAGGATTATCTAGGCCAGGGGTCGGCAACCTACGGCACGCGTGCCAAAGGTGGCACGCAAGCTAGTTTCTGATGGCACGTGGCGCGGGTTGAGCCGCTCAGCCCACCACCACTCTGAGGTTTCCGCCGCCGGCTCCTGCCAGCCGGGGTCCCACCGCCGGTCCCACTCAGCACCCACTGCTGGCCTGGGAGAAGGAACCCCAGGCTGGCAGCGGGCTGAGACCCCGGCTGGCAGGAGCCGGCAGCTGAAACCCCAGAGCGGGAGTGGGCTGAGCCACTCAGTCGCTGCTCTGGGGTTCTGGCTGCTGGCCTCTTGCCAGCCGGGATCCCCACATCCGCAGCCCCACTCATCTTGCTTCTGGTTGGAGTTCCAGTGCAGGCCCCCTGACAGACAGGGTTCAGGCCTCCGGACCTGCTCAGCCCTACCAGCCGCCAGCTTCACTCACCTCAGCTGCCGATCTGGGGTTCCAGCCGCTGACCTACTGCCAGCTGGGGTCTGGATCTCCAGCCTTGCTCAGCCTGCTTTCCGGCCTGACCCTAACCCTAACAGTAGTTTGGTTATATATTATATATAGACTTATGGGGAGACCTTCTAAAAAACGTTAAAATGTATTACCGGCACATGAAGCCTCAAATTAGAGTGTATAAATGAAGACTCAGCACACCACTTCTGAAAGGTTGCCGACCCCTGATCTAGGCATCTCTCACCTAGACAGTTCCCTGCCATTGCAGGGGCCTTGGCCATTGGTGGTACCTTCGTCACTCCTGCTTTCTGCCTGTGGCACACAAGAGCTTATTCTTCTGAGGACTGAAATGCTTTAGTCTAAGGGCATCTTTGGGCTCAAACCTAGGGGTATCTGGGTGAAATGCAGTGGCCCGTGTTATACAGAAGGTCAGACTAGATGTTCTAATGGTCCCTTCTGGCCTTAAACTCAATTTTTAAAAAAAAGATGTTATCACCATTTTGCTGATAAACAGCATCATGGGGTAATAATTATTTAAGCTGCTCCAAACGAGAATAGCCCGGAATAATGGGATGAGATTAAAAAGGGAACATTTAAGATGAATGTGAGGAAGCTTCCAGACAGCGAACTAGCCCTGGGAACCATCATCAAAGAGCTGTTGTGGAAAGAAACCCTGTCACCTGGCTCATTTCAATTCCAGTAGTGGGAATGTGCTGTAGGGTTCAGGCTCGCACTGTGCCCCGGGGGGAGGGGCTGGATGATCCCATAGGGTTTCCTATCTCTGGTTTCAATGACCCTGTACAAACCCGGCCCTTTGTTTTCAGGTTCCAGAAGACCCTTGGATCCCTTCTCTGAGGCCGTGTACGAGGAGATTGATTATAACCTGATGAGAGAGAAGCAGGAGATGTTCAGTCGCTCAGGTGTGTGTCTCACTCTTAACAGGGAGCAGCTATCTAACGCCCTTTCCATCTGAGGCCCTGACCCAGAGTTAAATCACTGCAGCTTCAGCCCTGTGAGCTTATCATTGGAACTGGGCACAAATCTTCATTACAAAATGTTTTGGTGAAAAATGCAGATTCAGAGACACTGAAACATTTCACAAATTCCTGTCAATTTCACCCAATTGTTCCAAACACACAGAACAATTCATATCATTTCAACACTTTCTAAAGAAAACATTTTGTTTTTTTCTCTTTTCCATTAGAAATTTCCTTTAATTTTATCTATAAAAACAAACAAACAAACAAAAATTAACTAGTGTCCAAAAGAACACCAAATGGTTTCAGTCAACATTAAACTTTTTTTTTACTTTTTCATTTGCCAAAAATTTCCCAATGTCATTTTTGGCTCAACTCAATACAATCTTGGAATTATTTTGTTTTTTTTCCCCAATGGCCAGAGAACCAAATCATCTTGTTTTTTTGCCAAGCTCTAGCTGTGGTAGCTGGCCCTGTGTTGAGACCAGCAGTTACTCATATAGACTGATGGAGACGGGCTTCCTTCCCACCATACACTGTGAGTCCCAATTCTAGGGATAGTTAATATCCTATCTGCCCATCCTGAAGCCTTGGAGTATAACCAGAGAGGGGTCAGGAAAGCGACTGTCTGGGGCCAGGCTAAACTATCATTTGAAAACTACTCCGGAGCATTGGAGCAGGGGATGTTCTGTGCCCTCCTCCCACCGCAGCCACTGGACTATGGGGAGGCGCCACTAGGACCCAGAGTGTAGAAAATTGTGTCTGCTGCTGGTGCATATGTATTCTCTCTGCTCCAGATGCACAGAGATGGTGGAGTGCTGGGCTGGAGGAAGGAGGGCACAAGAGACATAACAGGCAGGCAGAAGAAAAGGTGAGAGGGAATAACAGAAAGCAGCAGGAGCTGCAGGGAGAGAGAGGAGGAGGAGCCTCTTATGTACCTCTTTAGCACTCCCAGGAGCCTGGACTGATTAACACCAGCTTCTCAGGGAGCTTCCTGTTTCCTGCTGCTTCCCTGAACTCACTTGAGGAGAACAGGCAGTCAACTGAAGTAGTAGGAGCCAGTTAGGCCCTTAAGACGCTGATATCTTCCCTCACTCAGGCCCTGCTACCAGCCTGCTTATTTGTCCCCTTCAATTGAGTGTTGAGAGCCACTATAGCTGGCGCAGAACAGTAGTCATGAGTGAAAGAAGAAAACGCCCCTCTGGGGCAGCATTCAGAAAAAGAAAGAAAGCAAAGGAAGCTTTTCTATCTAAGCAGGAAGGAGCTCTCCTGAGATACATAGACACAGATGTTCACGGGGAGCCTTCCAGCCCCAGTGAGGATGTGAGTGGTGAGAAGATGCCTGATCTTTCAGTTAGCCACAGTGCAGGTGACCTGGCAGCTACTGCAACATCCATATCTCCATCTCAAATGGATGTAACCATACACATTCCTGAAGAAAAGTGTAGATCAGAGAAGAGTGTGGTGGAGGCGCAAGAAACAGCTGCTGCTGAGTTTAGTTCCTTAAGTCTAGATGATCCAGGACTGTGCACCCACTTGAGCAGTAGCCTGAGGGACTTCCTTGTACTGCATGGGCCACAGCAAGTGAAAAACTTCATGTTCCCCAAAGACAATGAAAATAGAAGTTTCCATCCAACACATTACTGGCGTGAAATCCCCAATGGTGACAAAGTGGAGAGGCCATGGCTTATGTACTCAAAACCCCAGAATGCTGCATACTGTTTTTCTTGCAGACTCTTCCAGTCTAATGTTCCAGCCACATTGGGTTCTACAGGAACAAAGGACTGGAAAAATCTGGCTAGAAATCTGGCATGCCATGAGACGACAGCAAATCACCAGAGAGCATTCCATAGGTGGAAAGAGCTTGAGATGAGACTAAGGTTAAATGCCACCATAGATGATCAGCATCAAGAGAAGATTGCACCAGAGTCTCTTTACTGGCAAAATGTTCTGAAAAGGCTCATTGCCCTTGTGAGAATGCTTGCTACCCAAAACCTAGCACTGCGTGGCACTTCAGATCAGCTGTATGTGCCAAACAATGGAAACTTCCTTAAAATTGTGGAGCTGATGGCTGAGTTTGATGCTGTACTGCAGGAGCATCTAAGAAGAGTCACCACCCAAGAAATGTACACACACCACTACCTTGGAAAAACAATTCAAAATGAGATCATACAGTTACTGGCAACAAAAGTCAAACAGAAGATTGTGGCACATCTGAAGTCAACAAGATATATTACTATGACGAAGTGGGTATTCACCCATGAAAGCTTATGCTCCAATACTTCTGTTAGTCTATAAGGTGCCACAGGACTCTTTGTCGCTTTTTACAGATCCAGACTAACACTGCTACCCCTCTGATACTTGACACCATGCAAGGCACTGCATTTAGTTGTATGGAGTGGAAATCCATCTGACGAAGTGGGTATTCACCCATGAAAGCTTAAGATGGTTACAGGGAATCACAGATTCTGCTTGGGCCTGTCTTGGCCTAATCTGGAAACACCCCGGAGAGCTGATTGACTGATTCATGGGGGAGGCGGGTATTTCCCTTAAGAAGGAGGAGTCCCCCCTGTGGCTGAGGAGGCCAGAACCATTGTGGAACTTCCCTGGACCAGCAGCCAGAGATGTGCCCTTCACTCACCCCAGCATCTTTCAGGTCAGATTGTAGCATCCCCTCAGTCACATTTACCACAATAACATGGAGATTTCTCTTGGGGAGTCTGTGTCAGCCTCTCACCTCTCAGAGTCACTGTGAGTCACCATCTCCTGTAGATGAAGAAATAGACTGAGACTGGAAATCCTGCTCCTGGCCCCGGATGTGTTCCCAGTCCCACAGTTCAGCTGTTCTCACTGTGATGAATTTCTGGTTCTTGTCTCTCCAGTCTCCTATTCAGATGACTCAATGATGAAGCTGCAGTATTACACCGGGGACAGCGAGGGGGAAAACGATCCTGGATCAGAACAAGGTAACGGGGGAGGGGCAGACTCAGGCCGAGAGACCCAAATCTGGACAGAGAACAAAATATCTATGACACTTCCTGCAGTTGCAGCCATTTCCCCTCACACGGTTCCCATTTTACACAGTTGGGTGTAATCCCATTGAACAGGATTTCTGTCAGAATCTCAGGATGGGAACATGTGACTATCTCCTGAGCACCCATCCCTGGGAGTGGCTCCCAGTGACCTCCCCAGGTGAGGAGCTGGAGGAGACGGGTCAGTCGCTTTGGGTGGAAGGCGTCAGTGCCCAGCAGGGCTCGTCTCTAACCTCTGAGAGAGACGAGAAGATTGTCCTGTGTTATAATTACAGATGGGCTCAGCCCAGCTCAGTGATCCGAACCCACCAGAACATTGCGGGTGGGGGGATTTGCAGATTCTGACCCCAGCTCTGGATCTCAGTTTTGCAGCTGACACCTGTCGCTATAACAAGCTGAAGCAAAACCCTGGATCTGAACTTCCTGGCCTGGGCCCATCTCTAATTATAAAAGTGGCGGCATTTCTACCCCAGCTGCTCTCAAGGGAGTCCATGAATTGGGCCCTGTGGGAGTTTAGCCTGTGGCTGGGGGAGGAGACACTGAGCAGATGAGCCAGTTCTGCTGAGAAGCTGGAGCGCTGCAAGCTGAGCCCTGGGCTGCCTGAGAGGCTAGTGGGGAGGAGGAGCTCACAAAGGATCAGGCCAGTCACCTCCCAGTGGGAGCTTTAATTCCTGCAGAGGGGAGGTTCCTCCTCCCCAGGGTAACAGGAAAATTCAAACCCGTCTGCAGAGATCAGCTGGATTCACACAGGCCGGCTCTGGCCTGGCAGCGCCCGTGTTCCAACCTGTTATCTCAGCACAAGCCCAGATCCTGCTCCTACTGAAACACATACAAGAACTGCTGTTGGATTCTGCAGGGACAGGATTGGCCCCTAGTTATTTCTGGGACTCCTGTTTCACTGTAGTTCTCTGACTTGTGCCCTCTCAAAATGGGCCCCTGCGACTTCCCCTCTCACGTGCCATGATAAACAGCTCTAGTTATAAGGGTCACCTGCGCTGAAGAGACTCTGCTGGTGCCAGGGCTGAGTGTGGTGTTTGCTGTTTCAGAGGGAGTTTTCCCAGGGGGGTCTCAGTTAGAGTATGATAACGTGGAGGAGCCTGCCTTGAACGACGTCCCCCAGACTCCAGACGGCCGAGGTGAGCAGTGAATCCGCCTCCTGGAAGCAACGTCACCCTGACGAAAAAATAATTGTATTTCCAGTAGGGACAATAGTGGTTTGTTAAGAAAACCAGGAAGTTCACCCACCAGTATTGTCTATTGGCGTAACGCTGGGGGCACTGACCAGGTGCATTATAAGAGCTGTGCGGAGGCCCAGGGGTAGGGAAGCATGTGATGTCCTAGGTCATGACAGAGGCCCATTGCAGGGACGGAAGGAGCAGTTTACTCAGGAGCTGCCCACACAGTACTTGGCTCAGATCACTGCCCTGTGACCCTCACTGTCATGAGCACCAAGGTTACTCACTAGTTGTAAAGAGGGAACATTGAAGGAGCATGAAGACCTTTACATAGGAGCAATGTTCCCTGCCAGCCTTTCCTGACATGCAGCTATGGCAGCTTATATCCATCTGTGTCAGACACACTGTGACGGGAGAGTATGGGGGGTGGGGGACATAGAGATTTTACACCCAAAGTCCCATTTCTGACCCGTATTAGCTGGCTCAGCTCCCAGTGGTGTCAGTGCATTGAAGACTGATGGCAGTTTATGGTGTAAACCTTATCAGGAGAACGCATTGAAAAGACATTTTAAAATATTATCAAATTTAGGAAGCCAGGAACAAACTCTGGACAATTCCAAGTCATTTACATTTGTAATTATTGTAACCAAATGCCTTGTGGAGCAATCCCTCTGGACTAGATCCCAGTCACCTCTTTCTACAACTCCCCGTCTCTCTTGTCATCTGGGAGCTCTAGGATCCTCACAACCAGCTATTGAAATGTATCAAATCAATTATCTGTAAATCCCCTCAATCTGAGGGTTCCAGAGGAGGGCTCCTCTTACCACCTTGAGGGTGGAAGTGCTGAGAGATCCCCAGGGACCAGTGAGGCTGGTGCATCTGCAGCATGTAGTTTAATTCTGTCTTCAATGTGAATATTCTCTTAATTACTTCACATCTTCATGTCAGATGCCCCTGCCCTGCCTGGAGATGTCCCAGGGGCTGGTTATGATGATGCCAGAGAAGTGTCTGACCCTGAAGATGACCCTAGTTTGGGGCAGAATGATGAGGAAGGCCCTGGGGTGAGTGACAGGAACAGGGATTCACAGACAGGTGAGTTTGCACTTCACAGTGTCTCTACAGAATGGGATGGGTGGAAATGTGCATTACACAGCAAAGGAACAAACCTGACCAACCTAATGCCTGTGGGAAAAAACTCTCCTTCTCTCTTCTCTTCTTTCCCTCAAAGCAGAGGCTTCAGTGCTTGCAGTGGGGACAGGAAAAGCAGCAAGGTCCCTCAGTCTCTAAATTCAAATCCTTGTGTGGCTGCCACACCCTGGAGTACTGGATTCCCACCAGTTTACTGTGCGTGTATCTTTTGGACAGAATCTTATAAACCAAAGTCCTGTTACTGATGTGTAAATTTTAAAGAGCCCATGACACTTCTTGTAAAAGTCAGGCTTTGCCCATTATCCTTGGCCAACATCTCCCCTCTCCTCCCTTCCCTTCCCCATTGTGTCATGAGCAGAGACACCACCAGCCACCCCAGAGGAATTGGAGTGGCAATCAAATGTGCATTACTTAGTACTTGATAAGAATAACGTGCTTATGTTTGTGATTAGCGCAGAGTGAATTATACAATGCCCTTAAGTAAGAGCTACTTCCTGGAAGTGATTGGGTTTTGTACATGAAGTGACAGGTGAATATAGTTCTCACTTGGCAACTGTAAATGGTCTGGAAACCAAGGATTTTACTTCCAGAATATGTACAGAGATGATGGATTAAAATTTGTCATGGACCCAATGAGAAGAACGAAGAGGGAACATTTTCTAACCCATACCAGAGAGTGTGCTCCACCCTTGCTGTGTGGCCATATGTAGCCATAAAATGGATCCACTGACTGTATGTGTCTCCCTTTGTATTTTAGGCTGGAGTCTGCACTTGCTAAGGAATGAAGGTGTCTCTGTGACAGAGAAAGAAACCCTGTTCCTGCCTCCTGGAGACACAAGTTATGATGATGTGGGACATGGTGACTCTGGGGGATCAGTATCAGAACAATGTGATTGGACCAAATAACCTTGGGATGATGTAAAAGCTTTGCCTCTTTCTCTGAGAAATGCTCCCTCTGGCATGATGCCCAAAGATAGTCCCTGCCTGGTAGATAGACAAAGCCGGGGTTTCTATAGAATTTGTGTGAAGATGCAGGAAATTCAAATGCGAGTGGGAAAAGGTTCACAAATTTCCTCTGTGTAACTTCCCATTGATTGACCAGGATGGAAGTTTCCTGCTTTTTTATCCCTGTAATTTCTTCAGGTTCAATTTGTGCCTTTTTCTTATTAAATCCTTTCTGAAAGTCTTCCCATTAGCGTAAGTTTTTCTTGCCAGATGAATTGTGCAGTTTCCACGGCTCATCACAGGGAGAGGCTGAGATTGAACAAACCAAGAGACAAGGATGGGCCACTTCTGGTATGGCTGGCTGTTTGAAGGGGGTGGGGTGGTTTACACTGAATGTTGTATCAGGCATTTGGTAAAAGTGAGACACCAGCAAGAGAACATTCTGCAGTGAGCAACATGGTTGTTCCTAAAGCAAATTCAGATTTGAAACATTCATTGAATCCAAGGAGATAAATGGGAAATTCCCCCTGGGTAATTCACACCTGAAATTAAAACATGAAGAAAAGAATTCCCCATTAGCGATAAATACAAAGGATGACTATTTCTGCTAGGATAATAAATACTTTATAGACAATAGTGACAAGGGGAAGGTTAATCAGAGTCTGGATTTCCACTGAACCAATAAAGCTACAACAAGTAACAAGTTACTGAGTTGTTACTAGAAACCCCAGTAAAACTGATCATGTTCACACAGTGGAATATTTATTTCGAATGCCATCTACAAATATAGTTTAATATCAATGCTGAGCTGAGTACTGACCAGTGGAGAAGCCAGAAGTGTTCTCTGGATGAACCCTCAATGAAATCAGTAGCAGAACGCATGCAGAGTACATCGCTATTTCACAGAAATGTCTGTCTTTCCTTTACCACAAATCCTGCATTCAGTTTGGTCACTTCATCTGTACACAGATACAATGGAGATAGAAAAGGTTGACAGAAGGTGAAAGCAGATGATTGGAAGCAGGAAGTTTGGGGGTGGGACGGTCATATGAAGAGACTAGGAATAAAACAATTTACTTTTGAAAGGGAAAAACAGAAGACAACATTATTGAGAGATGTAATAGAGTGTACTGACCCTTGGGAGACTGAGAAAGGAAACCTCAGGGGCTGTGCTAATCCGTTCCAGGGGTTGTGTCTTTGGGTACATCTACACTACGAGATTAATCCGAATTTAGATAATTCGAATTTGGGAAACAGATTGTATAAATTCGATTGTGCGCGGCCACACTAAGCACATTAATTCGGTTTTTACCCACATTAATTCGATGGTGTGCGTCCATGTACCGGGGCTACCGTCGATTTCTGGAGCATTGCACTGTGGGTAGCTATCCCATAGTTCCCGCAGTCTCCCCTGCCCATTGGAATTCTGGGTTGAGATCCCAGTGCCTGATGGGACCAAAACATTGTCGCTGGTGGTTCTGGGTACAGCCTCACCCCTCCCTCCCTCCCTCCCTCCCTGCATGAAAGCAAGGGACGGCAGACAACCATTTCGCGCCTTTTTTCCTGGGTGAACACTGCAGACTCCATACCACAGCAAGCATGGAGCCCGCTCAGCTCCAGACAGCAGTCATGAACATTATAAACACCTCGCGCGTTCTCGTGGAGTTTATGCTGAGCCAGGACCAGAAAAAGGAGGCGAGGAGGCAGCGGCGGCGGGAGCGCAGCGACCAGCGTGATGAGGACATGGACATGGACACGGACACAGAATTCTCTCAAACCACGGGCCCCGGTGCTTTGGAGATCATGTTGTTAATGGGGCAGATTCTAGCCATGGAACGCCGATTCTGGGCAAGGGAAACAAGCACTGACTGGTGGGACCGCATAGTGTTGCAGGTCTGGAACGATTCCCAGTGGCTGCGGAACTTTCGCATGCGTAAGGGCACTTTCATGGAACTTTGTGACTTGCTGTCCCCTGCCCTGAAACGCCAGAATACCAAGATGAGAGCAGCCCTCACAGTTGAGAAGCGAGTGGCGATAGCCCTGTGGAAGCTTGCAACGCCAGACAGCTACCGGTCAGTCGGGAATCAATTTGGAGTGGGCAAATCTACTGTGGGGGCTGCTGTGATGCAAGTAGCCAAAGCAATCATTGAGGTGCTGCTACGAAAGGTAGTGACTCTGGGAAATGTGCAGGTCATAGTGGATGGCTTTGCTGCAATGGGATTCCCTAACTGTGGTGGGGCGATAGATGGAACCCATATCCCTATCTTGGCACCGGAGCACCAGGGCAGCCAGTACCTAAACCACAAGGGGTACTTTTCAATGGTGCTGCAAGCACTGGTGGATCACAAGGGACGTTTCACCAACATCAACGCGGGCTGGCCGGGAAGGGTTCATGATGCTCGCGTCTTCAGGAACACTATTCTGTTTAAAGGGCTGCAGCAAGGGACTTACTTCCCGGACCAGAAAATAACCGTTGGGGATGTTGAAATGCCAATAGTTATTCTTGGGGACCCAGCCTACCCCTTAATGCCATGGCTCATGAAGCCATACACAGGCAGCCTGGACAGGAGTCAGGAGCTGTTTAACTACAGGCTGAGCAAGTGCAGAATGGTGGTAGAATGTGCATTTGGCCGTTTAAAAGGTCGCTGGCGATCGCTACTGACTCGCTCTGACCTCAGCCAAAGGAATCTCCCCATTGTTATTTCTGCTTGCTGTGTGCTCCACAATCTCTGTGAAAGTAAGGGGGAGACCTTTATGGCAGGGTGGGAGGCTGAGGCAAATCGCCTGGCTGCTGATTACGCGCAGCCAGACACCATGGCGATTAGAAGAGCACACCAGGAAGCAGTGTGCATCAGAGAAGCTTTAAAAACCAGTTTCATGACTGGCCAAGCTACAGTGTGAAATTTCTGTTTGTTTCTCCTTCATGAAAACCCGCCCCCTTTATTGACTCATTCTCTGTAAGTAACCCACCCTCCCCCTTCCCCCAGCTTGCTTTCAAACCAAATAAAGTCACTATCGTTTAAAAATCATTTATTCTTTATTCATAGATTATAAAAAGAGGGAGGGAACCTGGGTGGGGTTTGGGAGGAGGGAAGGAAAAGGCCACTAAAAAAAGGTTAAAAAAATGACAGCCTTTTGCTTGGGCTGTCCACTGGGGTGGAATGGGAAGGTGTACGGAGCCTCCCCCCCCCCCGCGTTCTTACACGTCTGGGTGAGGAGGCTATGGAACATGGTGAGGGGGGAGGGGGGTTATACAGGGGCTGTAGCGGCACTCTGTAATCCAGCTGCCGTTCCTGAAGCTCCACCAGACGCCGGAGCATGTCTGTTTGCTCTCGCAGTAGCCCCAGCGTTGCTTCCCGACTCCTCTGATCTTCCTGCCGCCACCTCTCATCTCGAGCGTCTCTCCTGTCCTCACGTTGGTCCCTCCTGTCCTCACGTTGGTCCCTCATGTCCTCACGTTGGTCCCTCCTGTCCTCACGGTCACTGGCTTCTTTCCTATACTTTGAAACCGTGTCCTTCCACTCATTCAGATTAGCTCTGTCACTGCGGGTGGATTGCATGATTTCTGCAAACATCTCGTCTCGCATCTTCTTCTTCCGACGCCTTATCTGTGCTAGCCTTCGGGATGGAGGACGGAGGCTTGAAGAATTTGCAGCTGCATGAGGGAGGGAAAAAATGAGAGAATTTTTTAAAAAGATACATTTTGCAGAACAATGCTTATACTCTTTCACGGTGACCAACACTATTCACATTACATAGCACATGTGATTTTGCCTCTTAATATTGAGTGCCTGTGGCTTTGGTGTTAGAGATCACAGACGCAGGCCCGGGCAACAGAATTCAGCTTGCAGGCAGCCATGGTAAGCCATTGTCTTTCGGCTTCTGCGCCCTCCTTTCCCACATAGCAAGCAAAGCCTGTTGACTGCTGCGGTTTTCCTGTTAACCTTCAGCAGCAGAAAACAAACTAACCCCCCCCACCATCCAATTCTCTGGGATGATTGCTGTATCCCTCCCCCCACCGCGTGGCAGGTATCAGGGAAGATCCCTGCAGAAACCAAACTAACCCCCCCC
>NW_020693275.1:35802-45238 GCF_002925995.2 Terrapene triunguis
CCCCCCCCCCCGCGGTCGCCTAACTGCAGGGAAGGATTTCTTTTCAGCCACAGGCAAACAGCCCAGTAGGAACGGCCACCTCTGTCCCCTTAATTAAATTCCCGTATTTCAACCAGGTTACCATGAGCGATATCACTCTCCTGAGGATTACACAGCAAGATAAAGAACGGATGTTGCTTGAATGCCAGCAAACACCGGGACCATACGCTGCCAGGCTTTGTCAGGCAATGATACCAGATTACTTGCTGCAAGCATGGCGCGGTCAAGTGTCCTACCATGGAGGACGGAATAAGGCTGCACTGCCCAGAAACCTTGTGGCAAGGCTTTTGGAGTACCTCCAGGAGAGCTTCATGGAGATGTCCCTGGAGGATTTCCGCTCCATCCCCAGACACATTAACAGACTTTTCCAGTAGCTGTACTGGCTGCGAATGCATCCCAAGTCCTCAGGGCAAAATAATCATTAAAAAACCTTGCTTTTAAAACAAGTTTTATATTTTAAAAGGTAAACTCACCTGAGGTCCCTTCCATGGGGTTGTGGTCTTGGATACTGGCTTGGGAGGGTTCGGAGGGTACTTCACTCAGGCTGAGAAAAAGCTCCTGGCTGTGGGGGAGAACGGAGTGCTGGGTGCTCTCCGCAAGCTCGTCCTCCTCCTCGTCCGCAGAATCCTCAAGTGTAGCTGAGATTATCCCCGCCTCGGAATCAACGGTCAGAGGTGGGGTAGTCGTGGCGGCCCCCCCTAGAATTTCATTTAGCTCGGCGTAGAAGCGGCATGTCCACGGCTCTGACCCGGAGCGACCGTTTGCCTCCTTTGTTTTTTGATAGGCTTGTCTGAGCTCCTTCACTTTCACGCGGCACTGATCTGAGTCCCTATTGTGGCCTCTCTCCATCATGCCCTTGGAGATTTTTTCAAAAGTTTTGGCATTTCGTCTCTTTGAACGAAGTTCTGCTAGCACTGAATCCTCTCCCCATATAGCAATCAGATCCAGTACCTCCCGAACGGTCCATGCTGGTGCTCTTTTTCGATTATCAGCCTGCATGGTTACCTGTGCTGATGAGCTATCTGTGGTCACCTGTGCTCTCCACGCTGGGCAAACAGGAAATGAAATTCAAATGGTCGCGGGGCTTTTCCTGTCTACCTGGCCAGTGCATCCGAGGTCAGATTGCTGTCCAGAGCGGTCCGTGGTGCACTGTGGGATAGCTCCCGGAGGCCAATAACATCGAATTGCGGCCACACTACCCCTAATTCGAATTTACAAAATCGATTTTGGCGCTACTCCGCTCGTCGGGGTGGAGTACAGAAATCGATTTTAAGCGCCCTTTAATTCGAAGTAACTGGCTCCGTTGTGTGGACGGGTTAAGGATTAATTCGAATTAACGCTGCTAAATCCGAATTAAAGTCGTAGTGTAGACCAGGCCTTCAAGACAGATGTGCGGGACAAAGGAAATGACCAGAGAGAGGAGGTAGCCCCAGGGTGGATGTTTGTGCTTTAGCAGGGAACCCAGGCTTCTGACTCTGCCTAGGGCTTGGGACTGGAGCCTTAAAGAGGGAGCAGGTCAACTCTCCCCTCTTCTTTCAGGCTGAACGAATCCTGGGTTTGGTCAGTCCATCCAGGGGGGTCACATTGCTCAGAGGCAAAGAGAAGAGGAGAACTCCCCCCAAAATGGCACACGCAGATCCTGGAGAAAAGGAAAGAGAAAAGGGACAGCAGCAGGTGAAGGTGACTGAGGAGGGAATTCTATTGTATAAATGAGCTTTGATAAAATGCAAGGTCATACACATGTGACTCTGAGAAGGATTTATGCGTCATAATGGACAAACAACTCAGCATGAAATCCCAGGGTGACACTGTGGCCAAAATGGCCAACATAATTCTTGGACGTATATACAAGAGAATAATGACTAGAAATAGGGCGCTGATTTTATCTCTCTATTCAACATTGGTAAGACCAATACTGAAACATTGCATCCAGTTGTGTTGTCCACATTTTAAGACTAACTGTGAAAAATTGGACAAGAGGCATTGAAGAGCTATTTTTAAAAGAGCTGAAAAGATGCCTTACAGTGAGAGACAAGAGCTCAATCTGTTCAATTTATCAAAAAGAAGATCAAGAGGTGACTTGATTACAGTGCATAAATACCCTCACAAAGAGAAAATACTGTGTACTAAAGATCTCTTTCATCTAGCCAACAAAGGCATAATAAAGAAGTTAATGCCAGAGAAATTAAAATTAGAAAAAAGGGACAAATTTGAAATAGGTGATTAAACATTGGAACAAAGTACCAAGGGAAATGATGGATTCTCCACCCCACATGGAGTTCGAGGGAGGAGGCAGGGGCTACTTAAGCAAGTGCTCTCAGGTGATATAGAAAACTATTTCTCTCAGGTGCTTGACTGGTGGGCCTCGCTCACATGTTCAGAGTCTAAGTGATCTCCATTTTTGGGGTCAGGAAGGAATTTTTCCCCAGGTCAGATTGGCAGGGACACCAGAGTTTTTTGCCATCCTGTGCAGCCTGGGGCACAAGTCACTTGCTAGGATCATTTGGGTATATCTCACCAAATCAATTCCCTGCTATTAAAGGGGCCTCAGGTGTGGGTGTCCCTCAGTCTCTCCTAGTCTCTGCCTGTGGCAAACAATAGTTTAGACTCCCGAGGGCTGTAACAGTTTGGTCTAATCCAGGTTGCTGGGCTCAATGCAGGGGTGACTTTGATGGTCTGTCATGTGTATGGGGGTTAGACTAGATTATTTAATTGTCCCTACAGGCCTTTAAATCTACACATCTATGTTATGGCTAAGATGTTGCTGTGTCTGACCCGTGGTCACTTCAACTCACAGGTGCCCCCTCCTTCCAACCCAGTCACCTCCTAGTATTCAGGGAATGGCAGCTGCAGCGAAAGGCAATAGGGCGCTGGTAGGAGTAACTTTAGGGACAGTCACTAGCCACAGAAAACAAAAACACTCCCAACACCCCTGACTGCTGCACATCAGGGTTTCTGGCAGTACAGAAGATGGGCCAGCACCCCCAGTGGAAAGGAATGAGAGAGGGAGTTGCATGTTTCAGCCACGTTGGTGTGTGGGTATCAGCTCAAACACATGCACTGTACCCACAAGCAGAGCAAGTTCATACTGTAAAAACACCAAACCCAAGAGGGACATGTTAGTCTCAGCACAAGTTCTGCTTTAACCCATTAGAAACAACCCTGTAATTATTGGGGCAGTTCGGTGCTGGAGTACACCAAACCCCTGAAGTGGCAGTAGCGTGCCCGGTGCACCGTCACTCAGAGGCAAGCACTGTAGGTGCTTCGGCAGCTAGGTCTGATTGGTCCCACTAACTGCTCAGGCACATGGCTAAGGGGAAGGGGAAGGTTATACACACACTAGGTCCAGAGGCTTAAACAGTTACAGTTCATAGGGAGCAATACTGGTAAATGTTTGGGTCTCTGGGGCAGTCCAGTTGAGAGTCAAGGGTCTTCCAGCCTAGTGCCTGGAGTGCCCTCTCTAGTCCAATCTCTATTCAAGCAAATTGGACCTTGCAGGTTTCCAGGCCAGGTTCACTTAGTGTCTCTCTTTGGGGCCGCTCTCCACTGGCTCCCTGCCCAGCCACTGCTGTTCCTCCATAAACCTCTCACAGACCTGCAGCCAGCTGTTATCTCTGGCAGTCACAGCCGGTTCCATGTGCAGCTCTGCATACAGTTCCTGGGGACTGCCCTCTGCATCCAGCTCTCTGCAGCTCCTCGCTTGCCATGCGGCCACCGCTTCCCACAATAGCCCGGCCCTTTCCTGATTCAGGACCATTCCCTGTACCTGGCCAGTGGAAAGGGAAGTTCAGCGGGGAAGGGTCTGGTGGGGGTTGTAGTTCCATTTTTAGCAGATCCATCACAGTCCCAAACATAGGATGAAAGATTCTGGAAACAAAGAAGGTTCCTCTCTGCCATATCATTCCCAAAGAGTTTTGAGGTCACATGGATTTCCCCCTGTATTCTTATTGGAAAACCCGGGAGGTGGGCAGGCACAAGTCCGCCCACTTCTAAAGGCCCCTCCCCCAGGCTAGCGGGAGGGACCTCTGGACCCAGGGACCAAGTGATTATGGGGGGAAAAGAAATGAGAAAAACAGGGACTGAGGTGAAGGTCATAGGTTCAAAACGAGGGTACCGGATGGGGACACCGAGCACAGAACCCCGGACAGCGCCCACTGCTCCTCAAAGGTGTCGAGGGAGCCAGCGGACGCTGCCCAGTGGAACTCTGCCCAGATGCGTGAAACTAGGGAGGAACGGAAATAAGCTCCACAGTCGCAGAGCACCCCCTCATCCAGCACCCTCCTCCTGGTAGCATAGATGGAGAGTTTGGCCAGGGCCAGGAGGAAGTTGACGAGGAGGTCTCACGACTTCGTGGGGCCACAGATGAGGTGTGCAAAAAGGAACAGGTGCGGGGAAAAGTGCAGCCAGAACCTCAACAAGAGCCGGAATAGGGTCTGCAACCTGGCACATTCAAGATAGGCATGCACCAGGTTCTCCCTCACGCCGCAAAAGGGGCAGGCCTCGGGTATGGGTGTGAACCACACCAGGTACATGCCCGTGCTCATGGCTCCATGAAGGAGCCGCCAACCGATGTCCCCGGCGGGCCGTGGGACCAAGGTGGAATAAAAGGCTGGCCCACTGGGGCTCCTCACCCTCTTTAGGTGGAAGATAGTCCCACCATTTGGTGTCGGGGCGGGATGCGAGGGTGAGGAAATGCAGTGTGTGGAGCACGAGCATGTACAGTTGGTCTCTAGGCGCGGTTTGGAACCGGACCGGCTGCAGGGTGTGCAGCTGGCTCGGGGTGTGGGAACTAGGAGGCCGGGGTGCTCGCAGAACAGGGGCCAAATAAAAATGTCCGGAGGATCCAGGGAGAACCCTCTTGCAGGGCCTGCTGCAGGAAGATGAGAGAAACGGGTGACAAGGCGGCCTCCACCTCCTGGAGTACACGCAGGGGGGTCGGAAGGGTGGAGAGCCCCATGTGCCGACCGAGCACATGGGGATCCACCCAGTCCCCCTGTCGTAGTCCAGAGGTCTCTGACCCTAGTGGCTTCTTCCAGGACCAACCTCCGGCACACTGAGGGAGACTCCGCCACCTGCACACATAGATTGGGGTTGTGTAGGACCTGGTCGCCGAAAAGAGCTTCCAGGTCTGGAGAAGGTCCTGGTAGAAGACCGGCAGCTCTGAGAGGTCTCGTGGAAGACCCCTCGGGTGGAGAAGAAAGAGCTGCCGGTCATATTGGAGCCCTCGGAGGCGGCAGAGGAAGGCGTGCGCCAATGTGCTCCATGCCGGACTACCTTCACCATAAAGAAGTCTCCGCAGGGCCTGGAGGCGGAAGACATGGACCTGACTGCGAAGGCAGATCAGGCCCTGCCCTCCCTCCTCCAGGGGAAGGCTCAAAACCCCTATAGGGACCCAGTGCAGCCCCGGCCAAAAGAACTCCAGGGCTGTCCTCTGGAGCCTGGCCAGAATCCCCAGGGCCGGGCTCAGGGTGTTGAGCCGGTGCCAGAGCATGGACAGCACTAGCTGGTTCAGCACCAGCGCCCTCCCTCGCATGGAGAGACACTGGAGCAGTCCTGTCCATCTCCACAGCCGCTCACCCACCCTGGCCTCCAAATCCTGCCAGTTCTCCGGCAGAGAAGGATCCGTGGCGGATAGATAAATACCAAGATAGAGCAGTGGACCCGCGCTCCAACGGATGGCTTGATGCTCGGGTGGGAGGGAGGTCGCCTACCACCTGTCCCCGGCCACCAGACCAGAGCTCTTGACCCAGTTGACCCGGGCGGAGGAGGCTGCCGAATAAACGGCCTGGTAGGCCTTCACCCGCACCAGGTCGCCCGGCTTCTGGACCGTGAGGAGCACGTCGGCGGCGTACGCTGAGAGGACTAGCTGCAGCTCTGGCTCCCGAAGCACCAACCCCGTCAACCTCCGGCAGAGGAGACAGGAAGGGCTCAATCGCCAGAGCATACAGCTGGCCTGAGAGGGGGCACCCCTGCCGTACTCCCCACCCGAAGCTGATGAGCTCGCAGAGTGCCCAGGAGATATCTGTGGTCCATCCTGTTGAACGCCTTCTCCTGGTCAAGAGACAGGAGAGCAAACAACAGACCATCCCTACGCCCCACTCCAAGAGGTCCCAGACCAAATACAAGTTATGGAATATGGTCCGGCCCGAGACGGTGTAGGTCTGATCGGGATGGACCACGTCCGCCAGCACGGACCCCAGCCGCAGCGAGATGGCCTTCGCTACTACCTTATAGTCCGTGCTGAGGAGTGAGATGGGACGCCAATTCCATAGGTCACGGAGGTCCCCCTTCTTCGGCAATAAGGCGAGCACAGCTCGCCTGCACGAGAGAGGGAGGACCCCGCTTTGCAAGGACTTGGCCCAGATGGTGACAAGGTCAGGGCTGAGGACATCCCAGAACACGCGGTAGAACTCCACGGTCAGCCCGTCAATGCCCGGGGATTTGTTGGTGGGCATGAGATGGAGGGCTTCCGAGAGCTCAGCCAGAGAGAGAGGCAGCTCCAGCCGGTCTCGGTCGCCCGCGCTGACCGTAGAGAGTCTGGTCCAGAGCACCCTGCAGGCTTCGGCGTTGGTCGGATCCAGGGAGAAAAGGCTGGCGTAGAAGGCCCTGGCCCTTCCACGCATCTCCTCCGGATCCGTGAGGGGGGCGCCGTCCTCCGTCAGAAGGCAGGCGATGTGCTTTTTAGCCCCCCTCTTTTTTTCCAGGGCGTAGAAGAAATGGGAGCCGTGATCCATCTCCCGAAGGAGACGGATGGGGGATCGAACGAAGGTGCCCTGGGCCCGATGGTCCTCCAGGGCCCGGAGCTCCTCCCGCTTCTCCCGGGGTGGATCCTCGGGGCCTGAGGCCAGACGCCTCTCTAGCTTTATGACCTCCCACTCATATCACCCTATCACCGCATCTCTCCGCTGGCTGACGCCCCGAGAGTAATCACGGCAGAAGAGCCGTGCGCGCACCTTCACCACATCCCACCACCGTCTCACTGAGGGAAAGGCGTACCGCTGCCCCCGCCAGGCCAGCCAGAACTCCCGGAAGGATGCCACGAAGCCCACATCGTCCAGCAAGCTGTTATTAAAATGCCAATAGGCCGGCCCTGGCCTCTCCAAACTGAGAGAGGCCGTCACAATCACCAGGTGGTGATCTGAGAATGGGGCCGACCGGATGCTGGAGGCATGGGCCCGTGCCAGATAGAAACATTAGAAATAAATGTGGTCCAAACGGGAGTGGCGTGACCGATCGTCCTCCACCCAGACATAGGTAAAGGTGGTGTCGTCGTCCGGGTGGTGGTCGCACCAGACGTCCACCAGGGAGTGATGGTCCACGATCTCCCTGAGGACGCCCGCGGCTGCCTGGGATTTCTCGACTCCTGAGCGGTCCCAGTCCTCGAGGGTGGTGTTGAAGTCCCCGCCCAGGACCAGGCACTCGTGAGGATCCAGGGTGCCGAGGAACGCCGACGCCTGCCGATAGAAACGCACTCGTTCCGGGCCTATGTTCGGGGCGTAGACGTTGACCAGGTTTAATGTCAGCCCCTCCACACAGGCCCGGACGTGCAGCAGGCGACCCGGCACAACCTCGGCGACCCCCAGCACCTCGGGCCGTAGCTCGGGAGAGAACAGGGTGGCCACCCTGGCCGAGCGGGTGCCGAGGTGGCTAAAATATACCGTCCCTCCACTCCAGCCACCAGCTAGCCTCAACGGCTGGAGCCGTGTGGGTCTCCTGCAGGAAGATCACAGAGTACCCCCCCTCCCGAAGGAAGGAGAGCACTTGGCTCCTGCGGAGACCCACCCTACAGCCCCAGGTGTTTAATGTGGCAAAGATGACAGCTTTCATAGGGAGGGCTGGGGTGGATCCTCACGGGCAGGGTGATCGACAGCCTCCAGCAGGCCCCGCAACAACCCATGTTCAACCACAAAGGTCATGAGGGAGTTGCGGAACTTGCGGGCCTGCTGGTAGGCCTCGATGTCCTGCCTCCCGGTCCCTCTCCCCTCCCCCAAAAAGGCCTTCACAGCCCAAAGGATGTGATGGAAGTCCCCCCAGCGCTGAAGGGCAAGCTGCACCTTTCCCTTTGAGCCACAGGTGTCCTTCAGGAAGTGGCGCAGCTCATCCCTCAGCACGGAGGGGGACGTGGCAGCCAATCTGCTGCTGTCCTCCGGTAAGGCCCCCGAGAGAGCCTCGCGGCCTGCGGAGACAGGCAAACAAGGGGCCGAGCCCTGGCGCTGCTGCGCCGGGCAGCCCATCTCCATCCCCGGCAAGGAAGGGGGCGGTGGAGGGAATAGTGCAGCCCCCATAATGTCGGGAAGGGGAGACACGAAAACCTCCCCCAGAGGCTTGTCCATGGGTAGCGGGAATGAGACAACCTCGGGGGTGGCAATAGAATGGGAGGTGAAGGGAAAGGGGACAGGTGATGCTTTGGGGGCAGGATCAAGGGCAGGGGCAGGGACAGGATTTGGAACAGGGGCAGGGACTGGAGCGGGAGTCCAGACTGGGACTAGCGCTGGGGCAAGAGAGGGGACAGGATCAGGGGCAGTGGCAGGGGTTGGAACGAGAACGGGGACAGAAATGGATACATGGTCCCCAGCAGCTGAGCTGGGGTGCAGCTCCTCTCGACTGGGACTCAGGGCAGGAGGGGAGCCATCACCGACGCCGGGCACGGGAGTCACTGCAAGCGCGTCACCTGCAGCCATGACGTCCGACAGGATGGAGTCATCAGGGGGCCCCCCCTCTGGAGGGGAGGCTAACTCCTCTGTCTGGTTGGGAGTGGGTGCACCCACAGGCTCAGGGCCCAGCCGCTCGGCATTGGCCGTCGCCCCGCGGGGCTCGTCAGCCTCACATGGGGTGGTATCTGCGGCCGGGCTGATGGGTAGGGCCAGGGGAGCCCCAAGGACAAGAGCGGGGTCTACAGCATGGGGTGACGGGCAGGGAGTAGGAGGGGGCAGCGGGGCTAAACTGCCACCCAGACCGAGGCCGACTGGCGGGGGGTCGTCCTCCACCTGGGTAACTGGGGTCAGATCGAGGGCCTCAATCTCGTCAAATATGGACGTAAAATCAGTCCCCGTGGCTCCAGAGTCCTCCCTGCCAGCAACTGGGGCAACAGCTGCCCTGGCATCGGCGCGGGGCACAGATGGTACAGGGGCCGGGGGAACTCCTGCAGAGGCCTCCTCAGGGGGGGACTCAACAAGGGGGCAGGATCGCCTCTGTCCGCTGCCATGGCTTCCATAGCTGCCGCCTCCTGCTGGGCTCCGTCCAGGGGCGCGGTGGAAGATGTAGCAGCCCCGGCCCCCCGCAGCATCTTTCGGGGGGCCTCCTCTCCCTCCTCATCGGAGGAGAGGGATAGAGCTCGCGATTTGTGGGCGCCGCGCTTCCCCTGGACAAGCACCTAGCCCTCCAAGGCGGAAGTGGA
>NW_020693275.1:60238-103561 GCF_002925995.2 Terrapene triunguis
CTTCAGAAACAGACTTCAAAGAGAAACAGCAGAACTAAAATTCATTTTCAAATTCAACACCATTAATCTGGGCTTGAATAGGGACTGGGAGTGGCTGGCTGATTACAGAAGCAGATTTTTCTCTCCTGGAATTGACACCTCCTCATCTATTATTGGGAGTGGACTACATCCACCCTGATTGAATTGGCCCTGTCAACACTTTTTCTCCACTTGCGAAGTAACTCCCTGCTCTCCATGTGTCTGTATATAATGCTTGCATCTCTAACTTTCACTCTATGCATCTGATGAAGTGAGGTTTTTACTCACGAAAGCTTATGCCCAAATAAATCTGTTAGTCTTCAAGGTCCCACCAGACTCCTTGTTGTTTTTGTAGATACAGACTAACACGGCTACCCCCTGATACGTGACTAGAGTGAAATCCCTGCAAGCTGTATGGACACTTTTCAAAGACACAATAATAGAGGCCCAACTTAAATGTATACCCCAAATTAAAAAACACAGTAAAAGAACTAAAAAAAGAGCCACCGGGGCTTAACAACCATGTAAAAGAAGCAGTGAGAGATAAAAAGGCATCTTTTAAAAAGTGAAAGTCAAATTCTAGTGAGGTAAGTAGAAAGGAGCATAAACACTGCTAAATTAAGTGTAAAAATGTAATAAGAAAAGAGAAAAGAGAGTTTGAAGAACAGCTACCCAAAAACTTAAAAGGTAATAACAAAATGTTTTTTAAGTACATCAGAAGCAGGAAGCCTGCTAAACAACCAGTGGGGCCCCTGGACGATCGAGATACAAAAGGAGCACTTAAAGACGATAAAGTCATTGCGGAGAAACTAAATTAATTCTTTGCTTCAGTTTTCATGGCTGAGGACATTAGGGAGACCTGAGGAATTTTCACAGATTGAAGTGTCACTAGAGGAGGTATTGGAATTAATTGATAAACTTAACATTAACAAGTCACCGGGACCAGATGGTATTCACCCAAGAGTTCTGAAAGAACTCAAATGTGAAGTTGTGGAACTATTAACTATGGTTTGTAATCTGTCCTTTAAATCAGCTTCTGTACCCAATGACTGGAAGATAGCTAATGTAACGCCAATATTTTAAAAGGGCTCTAGAGGTGATCCCGGCAATTAGACTGGTAAATCTAACGTCAGAACTCGGCAAATTAGTTGAAACAATAGTAAGGAATAAAATTGTCAGACACAGAACATCATACATTGTTGGGCAAAAGTCAACATGGTTTCTGTAAAGGGAAATTGTGTCTTACTAATCTATTAGAGTTCTTTGAAGGGGTCAACAAACATGTGGACAAGGGGGATCCAGTGGACATAGTGTACTTAGATTTTCAGAAAGCCTTTGACAAGGTCCCTCACCAAAGGCTCTTATGTAAATTAAGTTGTCATGGGATAAGAGGGAAGATCCTTTCATGGATTGAGAACTGGTTAAAAGACAGGGAACAAAGGGTAGGAATAAATGGTAAATTTTCAGAATGGAGAGGGGTAACTAGTGGTGTTTCCCAAGGGTCAGTCCTAGGTCCAATCCTATTCAACTTATTCATAAATGATCTGGAGAAAGGGGTAAACAGTGAGGTGACAAAGTTTGCAGATGCTACTAAACTGCTCAAGATAGTTAAGACCAAAGGAGACTGTGAAGAACTTCAAAATGATCTCACAAAACTAAGTGATTGGGCAACAAAATGGCAAATGAAATTTAATGTGGATAAATGTAAAGTAATGCACATTGGAAAAATAACCCCAACTATACATACAATATGATGGGGGCTAATTTAGCTACAACTAATCAGGAAAGAGATCTTGGAGTCATCGTGCATAGTTCTGCGAAGACATTCAAACAGTGTGCAGCGGCAGTCAAAAAAGCAAACAGGATGTTAGGAATCATTAAAAAAGGGATAGAGAATAAGACGGAGAATATCTTATTGCGCTTATATAAATCCATGGTACGCCCACATCTTGAATACTGCATACAGATGTGGTCTCCTCATCTCAAAAAAGATATACTGGCATTAGAAAAGGTTCAGAGAAGGGCAACTAAAATGATTAGGGGTTTGGAACGGGTCCCATATGAGGAGAGATTAAAGAGGATAGGACTTTTCAGTTTGGAAAAGAGGAAACTAAGGGCGGGATATGATAGAGGTATATAAAATCATGAGTGGTGTGGAGAAAATGAATAAGGAAAAGTTATTTACTTGTTCCGATAATATAAGAACTAGGGGCCACCAAATGAAACTAATGGGCAGCAGGTTTAAAACAGATAAAAGGAAGTTCTTCTTCACACAGCACACAGTCAACCTGTGGAACTCCTTACCTGAGGAAGTTGTGAAGGCTAGGACTATAACAGGGTTTAAAAGAGAACTAGGTACATTCATGGAGGTTAAGTCCATTAATGGCTACTAGCCAGGATGGGTAAGGAATGGTGTCCCTAGCCTCTGTTTGTCAGAGGGTGGAAATGGATGGCAGGAGAGAGATCACTTGATCACTACCTGTTAGGTTCACTCCCTCTGGGGCACCTGGCATTGGCCACTGTCGGTAGACAGGATACTGGGCTGCATGGACCTTTGGTCTGACCCGGTACGGCCATTCTTATGTTCTTATGTTAACTCTTAAGGTTAGCAAGAGACACTTGAGCTGCACATCACATCCATGGGGGTTGTCCTGCTAGAGCAGCTGCACATCACAGTGTGTTCCCAGGGATTCCTTTAGGCCTCTGAGGTCTGGTCCTACCTTCTCTCCTCCAGCAACTGCCTGCTTGGGACAGTGTTCTCTACCTGCAGCAGACAGAACAGCTAAAGGCCAAGAGATGGTTACACTTTTGTTTGAGAGCATATGAGGCATCGGAAGTCTGAGAGCTCTGTCTCCATGGAGGAACCAGGCGTCTAGATTGGTCTAGAAAATCAAAGAGAGAATCTGCATATTGACAGCTTTCATCACACCCTGAAAGTTTTGGAGGCTTTTGTTTCAATCAGGGATCGCTTGGCAAGCTGTCTGCGCCTGAACACTTCAAAGGGAAAATGTCACAACTCTCAGGAGGGTAGAAGAGGTCCTCTGCCAAATGAATGATATTCCCATACATGGATTAGTGCAGAGTCAATGTCTCTTTGGAGTCCTAAAGGGCCTGGAGAAGTTAGGGCTAAAATTAAACAATAAGAGTGAGGTAACAGAACCAAGTCAAGTTTGTGGGTCAAATCATTGATGGGACAACGGTCAGAGCAGACCCAGAAAATGTTCAAGCCATAACCCAGATGAGTGAGGCTCGAAATATCAGTGAAGCATGTTGGTGTGTGGGCATAAGAGCCTCCTGGGAAAATTTCCACACTGCCTGGAAGAGAAGTCAAAACCCTCGAGATATCTGGACAAGAACAAAATCTCCTGGCACTGGGGCCAACGCAGAGCCCAGCATTCAGGAAGATTGTACATAGCCTGAGCATCCTGCTGAGTTTAGCCTTATATAGTCTGAATAAAGATACTGTGGTTTCAGACAGTTCATCTTTCTATGGACCTAGCGCAGTCTTTTTTCAAACATAGTCACCTACAACGTGGCACCCTTCACACAGGCCTCTCCAGCTCTCACCAACACAGCAGTGCTATGCACTTTTACAAAATGAGGTATTATCCCCTGCATAGCATGTAAATGCTTCAGAGACTTCCTTGTAGGCCTAAAGTTTCATTTAGAACAGACCACAAGTTTCTAACTACTCTGCTAGGGACAAAGCCCCCAGATGAATTACCCCTAAAATATAACATGTAAATGATGCTCATGTGGTTCCAGTTTTCAGTTCCTTCTGTAACTGGAACAAAATCTCATGGCAGCAACCCACTTTCCAGAGCTCTCACTCCAGACACTCCTCAGCCAGAGTTCAAGCTGGAGAACCCACAGACCAAGTGCTCCCTCCCCGGCCAATCAGTGTAAAGCACCCCTAAAGACATCAGCACTGCAAACGTGGGGTGTGATTGCAGCTCATGCAGACATACCTGAGCTAGCTTTAGTCCAGTGTTTCCCAAACAGTGCATCCCAAACCACCAGCGGGTCATGGGATGGTTCTAGATGGGTCATCATGTCCAGGCCTCAATTAACCTGTCAGAAGACCCTGGTGTAGGCAAACATACAGTTCTCCTGGCCAAGTGCAGAAGGGAGGCCCTTAAGCCCTCCAAACATCTCCCTGCAGTGTCCAGCCCCTGAACCCCTGAACACTCTCAGTATTCACAAGAAGCAACACAACTCAGATTAGCAGTTAGACCGCAGATCACCAGTTATCGCTCAGAATTTAGATATGTTTATAGTGAAGTCAAGTATAAGTTTATTTAACAAAGGTAGACAATCAAGCATTAGCAATAGAAGTATTGGAAACAAATGGTTACATATAAAACAAAATTGTAACCCGCATTCCGGAACCCAGACTTAATTAACAAGACACTCTCACGTCTTGTAGAGTCAGGGCCAGCTCCAGCATTTCTGCCGCCCCAAGCAAAAAAAAAAAAAAAAGCCGCGATCGGCGGTGGCAGTTCAGTGGCAGGTCCTTTGCTTCTAGAGGGAGTGAGGGACCTGCCACCCCCGAATTGCCGCAGGTGCCCTCTCCCTTGGCCGCCCCAAGCACCTGCTTGTTAAGCTGGTGCCTGGAGCCGGCCCTGTGTAGAGTAATCTTAACCCAAGACCCTTGCAGCATTTTACAGCCAATCTGGCTTTGACTGAGTCAAATATACTGTCAGCTTGATTCCTACGTGAAGGCTCCAGTGGGTTCTTTTGCCACACCCCTCCCCCAGACTATACCAGTCCCATCCTTCATCTTTATTCATAAACAGGACACTCCCCTGCTGTTTTATTTCATCCTGTAGATTTTCTCTCCTCAGATTTTGCAGACTTTCCATTTGCTTTGGCTCAGTTTGCAAATAGGCTTCCACTATGAGTCATGCAATACACCATATACCGGTGTCTATTACTTCCTGCCTGAGAGGAACATGTCGGAGGTCTGCCACCTCTTGGTGATTTGCCTTACCTACAGGACCTTAAGAACATAATTTTCATTATAGATCTATAACTCCTTAAATATCATCTGTACATGCATTCTGCAATGATCATAATGACTAGTGGTCTACTGGTTCTTCATAGAGACCTTACATGGCACCCTTCAGAGAGCTATGATTAAGGCAACATTTTAGTAATGGGTATTTTTAGTAAAAGTCACAGATAGGTCACAGGCAGTAAACAAAAATTCATAGCCCATGACCTGTCCATGACTTTTACTATATACCCCTGACTAAAACTTGGGGGGAGGGGCATCTCCGGGGGTGCCACAGGTGCTGGGGGGGGCACAGCTCAGGGGGGCACCGCTGGTGGTGCTGGGGAGTGGTGTACTGGGTGGGTTGCTGTGCATTCACGGGGGGGACGGTTGGTGGAGCTGGGGCAGGCTCCCTACCCAGCTCCTGAGTTCCACATGCTGCTGCCTCCACTCCACCCCAAGCCCCAGTTCTGCAGCTCCCATTGACTGGGAACCATGACCAATGGGAGCTGCAGGGGTGGTGCCTGCTGGCAGAGGCAGCATGTGGACATTGGAGCTGAGGGAGGGGACTCCCCCCTTCCAGGTAAGCACTGCCCCAGACCTCAATCCCCAGTCCTGATCCCCCCACCCCCCACCCCCAATTCCTGCTGCTGGGGGGCAGAGGCACCCGAGACAGCCCCAGCCCCTGCTGGTGCGCTTGGCCCGGGGGCTGCCTGTGCTGCTCAGGGGCCCCTGGGCCAGGCACACCAGTCACTTCAGAAGTCACAGAGGTCACAGAAAGTCATGGAATCCATGACTTCTGTGACCTCTGTGACAAACATGGAGTGTTAACTATGATGCATATATCGGACCCAGGGAATCCCTGTGAAATACTATGCACCATTGGGCTCCTGGGTCACATCACCTCCTTGCTCCAGGCATTGTCACCTGGCATATGGGGGTCACAAAGCCACTCAGTTTTGGCTTTGCTGCCCCTCCATCATCTGTCTTTATCAGGGCTCCTAGAAATCTGTTTGCCATGGAAAAATGCGGAAAAACACAGAATTTGCATTTTTACAGAGAATCTTTAGTTTTTACATTTTGTGAAAAAATAAAAACATATACAGTGGACCGGGGTCAGATCAAATAATCAAAACTTCAGCTAATCAGGTGAATGTGTGTTGCTCGGGCTCAGCTTAAAAATTATAAATATACTGTATCAATAAAACATTATGTTCAACTGATACATATATATGTATTGTGATTAGGGAAACTAAAGTTAGTGTTTCATTTTAATTATGGAAAAACATAGATTTTGAAAAAAAATAATCAGAGAATTTGGGGAGGGGTTATCATGGAAAACTAGGATCCCTGGTCATTATGAATGGGTATCCAAGCCAAATCTGAGAGGTGCTGTGACACTATGAGTCAGGTTGCAATGTCACTTACTAAAATTTGGTCCAGTCACCCCTTTGACATTATGAAGGAGTGGACAGGCTGCATCTGAGAGGCACCCAACCCCACGTGCCAGGTCACAATTCCCGGAGCAGGGAGCTAGACCCAGCTCCACAGAACTGGAACCGCCACTGCAGGGTGAGTGTGGGGCGGGCTGGATCTCCAACCCTGGGACCGCCACACTGCACCAGGCCAGGATTCGGGCTGCAGTGCTGGGGTGGAGGGTACATAGAGGGGCAGGTCACAAGAAAAGCTGTTAAGAATGTTAAGACGTGCAGCAACCAGAATCCAGATGAGACTGACCTTGCCTAGCCAACAGGGAAATTTCGCCTGCCTGATCAGGATTGGTGAGCATAGTATTGTATGCTTATCATGTGTATGCTGCTTGGTAATTGTTAATAAATAGAGGATAAGGATATTACTGTGTAAGGCTCTTTCACTGGTAGAAGGTCCTGCAAACCCACAGAAGTTTACACCCTGAGCCCTAGGAATTGTGTAAGGGGGGTGTCTGAATTAAGAGGGTTATGCCTTGAGTCCTAGGAACTAGGTAAAGTGGAGTGTGCGAATAACAGAGTGTGTGAGTAACAGAGAATTTTGTGTGGGTAACACTGATAGATTCAGTGCAGTGTTAAAGGTGGGGGCACATGCTGTCACGCGTACACGCAGATACGCACCTATCTGGGAGTGGTAAAAAAATAAGTGGATAAACTCCCAAACTAAACTCCGTATTCCCCAAATGAGATGTGGATAAACTCTGTTTATCCTGGTTTACTCCCAACTACACAACTGAATGCAGGTGCCTAAGGATGGACTTGGAAGCCTAATTAAGGCTGCTTTTTGAAAATCAGGCACTGAGCATGTTCCTCATAGCTCTCGCTGGTGCCATCACCCAGACAGCATTTATCATTGGGTTAATTCACAACTGGTTGTTTATGGCAAGACTGGCAAGTGTGTCTGCCTGGTGAGCAGATCTTAGACTGTGTCAGCACAAGATGTAAGGCAGTGGACAATGCACCAGCCTGGTAGTCAGGAGACCTGCTTTCTACTCCAGGCTCTGTCACCCAGACCCTGTGTGGTCTTAACTTCACCTTTCTGTGCCTCAGTTTCCCTGTCTCCTTAAATGGGAAAACAGCTGAACAAAATGTTGAAATTTCCCGTAAAATTCAGACAGTTTTGAATTGAAAACCATAGAAAGGAAAAGTTTGGATATTTTCAGTTTGAAACTAATGGGACATTGAAATCTCAGGTCAGCAGAGGAGGTTGAGGTGTTGCCCTCTGTGTGTATTTTCCTCTGCGTCAATTACAGGGAAGGGAAGGGAAGGGAAGGGTGGGCTGTTCCTGGCTGCCAGAGACTCAGACACAACCCCCCCCAAAGCAATGTCATCAACATAACCCCTATGGAGTGTGAAAGGATGGGAGGTGGGGTGGAGGGTGGGAGAGAAGAAAGAGGAGGAGGGGGAGGATAATGAGGAGAGGAGGGGAAGGGGAGTGCTGCCCAGCGACCCTGCAGGGAACCCTGCTAGCAGGTGACCAGCTCCACAATGTATAAGGCCTGCACAGGACCCCTGTGTAATGATAATCCCAGCCAAGCAACTGCAATTTGCAATAGTCAGTGAGACAATCACCAGCCCCAAATCATTTCCCTCTGCTCAAAGACATCGGCGGGGGGAGAAGGGGTGGGTGCAGTTGCTCTATTCGGAACTCCAGACAGACGGTCAGTCTTGTGCTGTGTGTCGACCTAGCACCAATGTTCATCACAGAGCAACAGTTCACTCTGTGCAACATGCAAGTCAGCTGAGCCAAACACACATTCTTCCAGTATGTGGGCACACTCACCGAGCAAGGAAAACCTTCTGGCCACTTGGAACAAAATTCAGTCAGTAAACAGTAGAAACAGAGAGAGAAAAAAGTGTGAAATAAAAAAAAATCAAACATTTGAAAATAATAATTTTAAAAAACACACCATTATCTGTCTTTTTGAAATGTTGTCACAAGAAGGAAATTTCTTCCAAATTTGCTGTTTTCAAACCAGCACTTTTGATGAAATTTTTTCACTAGAAAAGTATTTCACCAGCTTTCCCCTGACATGCTCAGCTCTTGCAGAAGTTAATACATTTCTGACTATCAATGGAAATTTATTACACGGGCTCTTTGGCGCATACAGGAAAGCACACACAGACCCACAGGTCTGGAGAGATTTGTCCCAAGGTGCGTAGTTAAAAAAAGTGTCCCAACATCCTCTCATTTGAGAGACAGAGATTAATCCTTTCAAAAGCCAGATGTGACTATTGAAACCACAGTAGGCAGCCCCTCATCTGTAGGAGACTCATACTCCTCCTTTCCTTTCCTGACTGTAAACTGTGCTATTAGCTCCATCTCTTACAAAACCATCATTATAAGAGGCAACAGCAGCTGAGAATCACACATGTGCACTCACCGAAAACATCCAGTTCTAATCAAAACTGTGAAACATTGGCTAGGAGCTGGGGAGTGTTTTCTCTCTCGCACTCATACACTTTTACACTGTAAGAGTTTGCAGGCCACATACTACCTTTTATTGTATATTTGTACAGTGCTCAATATGCAGTGAGGCCCTAATCCTGACTGGGGCTGTTGCCCCTTTTCAACCCCAGCAGCTAGTCAAAGTTTGGGGCTCTAGCGATATTCCAGCTGGAAGCAGAAATTGATGGAGTCTGGTATTTTCTATGGTGCAATCTTGGTTGTTTACCAGGAACATACAAAGTCCTGCTACTCGGAACCCAGAAGGGACTAGGAACAAAAGGAGCCGTTTCTTAGCTTACAGCCCCCAAGCTTCTTTAGCCAATAGACCCAAACGCTCCCTGTTGCAGGGGGATCTGCCCTTTAAGGGCCTGCAGAGCCAGGGAGGAGCAAGCCCTGGCCTAAGGAGAAGACCAGCAGGCAGGTGTTGGGAACCAGCTGATCCAGCTAAGCAGCAGCTAATGAGTGGCTCTGGTTTCCCTGGCTGGAAGATGTAAATAAGGACCCAGCCCTGGGGAGGAGGAAAGATAAATATGTCTCAGCAGGAGCAGGAGGAGGAGGTGGCAACAGGGCAGGGCCCTGTAGCCCCCTGAGGCTAAGGGAGGGCTGTGACCCTTGAGCTACTGGGGGTAGAGAACCCTGCAGTATCAGGTCAGGACCATCACTTGTGTTAATTTTCCATACACCTTGTCTTTGTGTGGCAGAAGAATAACAGAGGCGGCTAACGCAGAGTTGGGTGGGGCTGGATGTTCTGCCCCCAGGCTGGTGGACAGGCCCAGCGGACGGGTGGAGAATGCAGGCTGTGTCTGCCACTGCCCAGGAAACCATGGATCTTGAATCCCCTTTACAATGGAGGGTGAGCAACTGTATCTACAACATCAGCAGCTGCAGCAGATTGTGACCCAGCAGCAGCAGTTACACCAGCAGCTTCAGCTACAACAACAACAGTGCCAGCAAAAGCAGCAGGGAGCAGCAGCAGTTTATGCTTCGCCTATTAACCCCAGAGACTTGAAGCCCACAGATGGGTGCGGGACTGTGGTTACCTGTGTGGGATGGAGGAGTCCTTGCCAAAATGGGGACAGAAGATGTTCTTGAGGCCTTGCTAGAAACTTTTGAGCAGTTGGCCAGGACATACCATTGGCCCTGGGAGGAATGGGCCACTAAGATTGTGCCCTACTCAACAGGAGAGCCCAGGCAGCGTATCATGCCCTGGGGGTTGAGGTGGCAAAGGGCTTTGGGACACTCAAGCCCCTCTACTAGCCTGCCTAGGACTTACTGAAGAGGTCTATTGTCAGCCATTCCAACATGGACCATTCGCTGTAGATCCCCGACCAAGGGCCGTAGCACAACAATTCCAGGATTTGTGATCTCTCTGGCTGAAATAAGAGACTTATTTGCCAGTGGAAATGGTGATGTTAGAACAGTTTTGGCAAAGAACCCTGGCGTGGCTCAAGGAGTGGGTTGGCTGACACAGGGTGATTTGCTGAAGGAGGCACTCTGCCTCGTAGAGAACTTTCTGGAGACTGAATTGGCGTGTGAGCCTCTGGGAAACCTTGGCAATCAAACATCCATAGCTCAGATCCAATGTGGAAGGGGGCCCAGGGCCAAGAAACACCTTGGGAATGGTCTCATGGGCTATGGGGTGTACCCCTGCTACCCCAAGGGACTGGAAGCTGGGCACAGCCCTGGCAGTGGGTCAGCTGTAATGAATGAGGGCTGATAGCTGAAGGAATTCCAGCTGAGAAGAAATGATGGGGTCTAAATTAGCTGTTACCGCTCAAGAAAGAGATCGAATCATTGTGGATAGTTTTCTGAAAATATCCACTCAATATGCAGCAACGGTCAAAAAAGCGAACAATGTTGGGAATCATTAAGAAAGCGATAGATAATAAGACAGAAAATATCATATTGCCTCTATATAAATCCATGGTAAACCCACACCTTGAATACTGTGTGCACGTGAGGCCGCCCCTTCTCAAAAAAGATATATGGGAAAAGATTCAGAAAAGGGCAACAAAAGTGATTGGGGTATGGAATGGCTGCAGTATGAGGAGAGATTAATAGGACTGGGACTTTTCAGCTTGGAAAAGAGATGACTAAGGGGGTATATGGTAGAGGTCTATGAAAACATGACTGCTGTGGAGAAAGTAAATAAGGAAGTGTAATTTATTTTCTCCTTCTCATAACACAAGAACTAGGGGTCACCAAATGAAATTAATAGGCAGCAGGTTTCAAACAAACAAAAGGAAGTATTTCTTCACACAATGCACAATCAACCTGTGGAACTCTTTGCAAGAGGATGTTGAGAAGTCCAAGACTATAACAGGGTTAAAAAAAGAACTAGATAAATTCATGGAGGATAGGTCCATCGGTCGCTATTAGCCAAGATGGGCAGGGATGGTGTCCCTAGCCTCTGTTTGTCAGAAGCTGGGAATGGGCAACAGGGAATGGATCACTTGATGCTTACCTGTTCTGTTCTAATGTTCTTAGATGTTCATACAAGAGCACTTAATAACTACCAGATCTCTACAGGGGCAGAATTGGTTTATGTAGAGTGTATTCATCGGGACGTTTGACCCTACCCTGTGGCTAAAGTAAGGTTAAAAGTATGGGGCAGCAGGTTGAAATGTGAATGCCGATGGCCTGACACCTAGCCTACCCGGTTTTATTGGGCTGGGACTGGGGACATGTTGGGACCTGTAACCAGTCTTGTGAGGGTAACTGGGAAGGCAGGGTTTGGACTAAACCTGGGCAGCCAAGGAAAGATTAAGCTAAAAGAAATTTTCCCCTTTTCTGACCCTGAGCTGTTCGGTTTCAAACCGAAGTCCTGCCAGGAGCAGTGTCAGGCCTGAAGGGTCAGGGCGCAGTGCTCCAAACTACACTGCACCCTGACCCTTCAGGCCTGACACTGTTCCCAGCAGCACTTTGTTCTGGAACTCAACAGATCAGGGTGAGAAATGGGGAACAGCCTCCTCCTAGGGAGAACCCACTGGTCTTAGACGAGGGGCCCAACTTCATCCAGAGTCAGAGGGAGGAGCCAGTCTTGAGTCTTCTGTGAGGCTGGTTAACTTGGGGAAATTGGTTGTTGGCTGATCCTGACCAGGACACCCATTACCTCATTTGGAAGTAAAAGGGGATCTCTTGGTGAGAGTGACCTGAGACAAACAAACCAGGGCCTGCCAAACCAAACTCCTGGTCCCTAAGTTGTATCAGAAGGAAGTGTTAAAACTGGCCCAAGATGTATCGTAGTCCTGTCACTTGGGAGTGGAGAAGACCCAAGAGAGGATTCTGGCCCAGTTCTTTTAGCCCTGGGTTTATCACAACATCAAAAATTATTGTGCATCCTATCCAGAATGCCAACAGGTGGCCCCAGAGCCAGCCCAAGTCCTCTTCCATTGGTGAGCAGCCCTTTTGCCACAATTGGAGTAGACCTCTTGTGGTCCCTGGAACCAAGTTCAAACCACTGTCAGTTTACTTTGGTGATTGTTGATTATGCCACTTGGTAACCCGAGCTATAGCCCTGCACTCAGCCATGTCACAGACAATAGCTACTCAATTAATGAAAGTGTTTGCAAGAGTGGGGTTTCCAAGAGTTCTTCTGACAGAACAGGGCACAGCCTTCATGTCCCAGTTAATACCTCAGTTTGGTGGTCTCCTGAAAATTTACTCAGTTAAAACCTCTGTCACCCCAAACAGATGGCCTGGTAGAGCGTCTTAACCATCGATTAAAGGAGATGTTGCAAAAATTTGTAAGTGTAACCCTTCTGCCCACCAGAGTTGGCAGCAACAAGGGCCGGGTTCAGTATCTAGGGGTTCCGTTTCAATAACACAATGCAAAACTGGCTCGAGCCCCCACCCAGTGACCTGGGACAATTACATACCACCCCCCTGGGCGCCTCTAAGAGGCAATACTTCCCCTCTCGTAAGCACAGTCTCTGAGTGTAGCAAAAGCCTTTTAATAAAGGAGGGAAACATTGTGACGTTATGTTGGGGAAACACCACAAACAGGATTCATAATATAAACTATGAGCAAAAGACCCACCCCCAAGTAAGTTTGGTAGTGTCCTTTTCCCCTCAGGGTCTTAAGTCCAACAACCCAACAGTCACCCCCACCCACAGTTTCTGTCCTTGGTCAGTGCAGCCCTCCGAGTTCAGAAGTTCATCTGCAGAGTTTACCTCCCAGCCTGGATGGAAGCGGGGGGAGGTATGGGTGGCAGCTTACATGCTCCACTGCTCGGGTAGAAGGCCCATTGCCACACCTCTCCATGGGGTTCTGCTACAGTCTTCACCACCAGCCATTCCTCTCAGCCAGCTGTCCTGCTGGCCACTCCTCTCCTCGAGCTGTCCTGCTAGCCATGCCTCTGCACACCTCTCTACTAGCTGCCCTGCTAGCCACTCCTCTCTGCTAGCTGCTCACCAAGATTTTTTCAGCCCCCCCCCCCCCAACACCCCTCTCAGTGATGTCAGCTCTTTAGTAACTTTAACAATTTCAGCTGTTAGTAAGTGGACCCCAGTGTTAGCACACTCAAAACCACTTGCCTAAAGTAGATCTAATACTTAGACCTAGGAATCAGTGATTTTAGCTCTACAGCATGTAACAAGACTCCTAATAGAATCAAAATTAGCTCTCTTATTACCCGGTTGAGAAAGGGGGGCAGGGGAAGAGAAGAAGAGGATGACTTATCATTGTCATCATGGCCCAGACTGCACATGTCAATCTTCAGCTTCTCTCAGTTCACTGGGCTTTGAACCCCATGTCCCTTGCCTAGACAGTGCTACTTAGTTGAGGTCGAATCCCTCCGTCATAAAATGCCAAGTACAGTTCTACTGTCCTTGATTCCATAACCAGGATAACAACACTTTATGACTGCTGCCCCAATAACAAAGAGACTGGGGATCCCACAGCAGCCAATGTGACCATTTGGGCAAGCAGCCCCATCATGCTAGGTGGGGTGGGTGTGCCCATGCAAACGAGATCAGCCCCTGACGTCCTTTTCCACAGCTCACGACCAGATGTCAGGGTAGAGCTCATTCTGACTCTGCTTACATAAGTAAGGAATCCCAGAATTGGGACAAAAAAGTCCCTGCATGTGTAGCTCTCAATCCAGGAGGACCCACAATCCTCCACCTCCTTTTCACCCTTTGAATTGCTGTACAGCAGACAACCCCATGGAGTACTGGATCTTTCACAGGAGTCTTGGCAGGAACAAGACACTTCTATCTAAAATGTAATCTGGTGTGTACTCGAGTTGCGAGAGAGAGACTGGATCTGGTAGGGGGCTTTGCCAGGGAGAAGCTGAGAGTGCCACAGCACTCCCAAGGACAAGAGTACAATAGAAGTGCCAGTCTCTGGGTCTACCAGCCAGGGGATGGGGTTCTCCTTCTGCTGCCTCTGCAGAATGCAAACTGCTGGGAAAGGGGAAAGGGCCTTTTGAGATCCTCAGACAAGTCGTGGGGCGTGAGGTACAATTTCAATAGGTGGTGCAAGCAGCTGGGGTCCCAGATATATCATGTCAAGCTGCTGAAACCCTGGAGGGCCCAGGATGAGTGTCTTGCCCACATGCCAACACCAAAGGCAAAATTTGGTCCCCAGGGGTCAGAGACCGGGTCGTGCACAGAGATGCTTCTCGGGGAAAACCTGTCGCTGGCCCACCAGAAGGAGGCCAGAGAATAGGTCAAGTGTTTCACAAATGTCCTTACTACTAAACCAGGGTAGACCCACCTAATCGAAGACCCATACATCTGAAACCTGAGAGCTGTGTCCAGAAGGGCTGCTTCCAGGTAAAGGAGCAGTTAAAAGACACAGCCAAGAAGGAATTACAAATTGTGTTGCAGTTGAGTGTATCTGAGGAATCAATTAGTGACTGGAGCAGCCCAGTTGCGCTGGTCCCTAAGCCAGACCAAAGCATTCACTTTCACATTGATTTTACAAATTAAATGCAGTGCACAAGTTAAATGCAGATCCTATATTTTGTAAAAAGCAACAAAGAGTCTTGTGGCACCTTATAGACTAACAGACGTATTGGAACATAAGCTTTTGTGGGTGAATACCCACTTCGTCAGACACATGCGTCTGACAAAGTGGGTATTCACCCACAAAAGTTTATGTTCCAATACGTCTGTTAGTCTATAAGGTGCCACAAGACTCTTTGTCGCTTTTTACAGATCCAGACTAACACGGCTACCCCTCTGATACTTGATCCTATATTCTGAATCAGTGAGATGCTAGAAGGTCTACAGAAGGCTCAATACATCACCCCTCTCAGCCTTACAAAGGGCTATTGGGAAATCCCCTTGGCACCTGACTCCAAGGAGTTAACTGCATTTGCCATGCCCTATTGACTGTACCGCTCCAGATCTTTCCATTCAGGCTCCATGGAGATCCTGTGACATTTCACAGACTCGTGGACAAAGTACTTCTGCCTCACAAAGCGTCTGCCACTGCATACTTAGGCCGTGTCTGCACTTACAAACTTAAAGCGGCACAGCTGTAGTGATACAGCTGTGGTGCTGAAAAAGCGCTCGTGTAGCTGCATTATGCTGAAGGGAGAGATCTCCCCCATCAACATAATAAAAACAGCTCAAACAGCGGTGGTAGCTATGCCAGCAGGAGACATGAGTGACATGAGCGCTTATGCCAGCAAATCTTATGTCACTCGGGGGCGGTGTGTTTTTTCACACCCCCGAGCAACAAAAGCTTAGCCAGCATAGGTGCGAGTGTAGACATAGCCTTAGATCAGAGGTTCTCAAACTGGGGATCAGGACCCCTCAGGAACAGGGCCGCCCCTACCCATACGCAAAGTATGCTGCTGTGTAGGACACCAGGAAATTTGGGGCACCAAATTTCCTGGTGCCCTATGCAGCTGCGTACTGCTCCAGCCCTTGCTCTGCCTCTTCCACATGGCCCCTGCCCTGCTCTGTCTCAGCCCCACCTCTTTCCACCCCTGCTCCACCCCAGCCCTGCCCCCACTCCAGCTAGCCCCTCCCCTGAGGACTGCTGCAGCGGTTGGGCTCCCTGCACTCACCGGCGGTGATAAGTAGAGCTACCCGGCCCCAGCCTGCTCCACTCCCCTGGCTCCCAACTGCGCCGCCAGCGAGTGCTGGGGGACGGTTCCCTCCTGCCCCCCAAGCCTGGGAGCCAGAGGAGCAGAGCAGGCTGGGACCGGGTCACTCCACTTCTCGCAGGAGGTGGCCAGCACTCCCCCTTCCACAGAGGCCTGGGGCCAGCTCCCGCTCCTCCCCCGCCCCCGTGGAGGCCTGGGGCCCCACAGAGCCCCCCCACGGGGGGGATGCATAGGGCACCAAAATGACTAGGGACAGCCCTGCTCAGGGGGTCATGAGATTATTACATGGGGGGTCACGAGCTGTCAAACTCTACCCCAAACTCCGGAAAGAGTGACATTGTCTGAGGGAAGGCATTTATAATGGTGTTAAATATATAAAAAAGTGTTTTTAATTTATAAGGGGGGTCACACTCAGAGGCTTGCTATGTGAAAGCAGTCACTAGTAAATAAGTTTGAGAGCCACTGCCTTAGACAATGTAATGGTCTATTCCACCACCTGGGCGGAGCACCTCCATCGTGTTGATGACCTACTCCAGTCCCTTTGAGCTGTGAGTCTCCCATCCAGCCCCGTCAAATGCCAGACTGGCTGCACAGAGACAAAGTACCTCAGCTACACACTGGGAAATGGGAGGATTTAATCCTTAATATAGAAGGTAAAGGCCCTCATAGAATGTCCTGTCCCCACCACAAAGTGGCAAATAAAAACTTTCCAGGGGTTGGCTAGGAGCCACCAGTGCTTCATATCCCCACATTTCTATGATTTCAGCCCCAATGGCATAGTTATTGTGCAGCCAGGCACCCAGAAAGATGCAGTGAACCTCTGCATGTGTGGCTGCATATAGCGAAATAAAGCAAATTCTCTGCAGTGCCCCGGCACTTCACTGCCCAGACTTTAATAAAGAGTTCATCTTACAAATGGGTGCATTGGAATGGGACCTGGGGGCTGCACTCCCACAGGAATTGGAGGACACAGACCAGCCCATTTTGCCCTTGAGAAAGAAGTTGCTGCCCCGAGAACAAAAACAAAGTCATTGAGAAAGAATGCCTCGCGATAAAGTGGGCTGTCAAGGCCCTTAGATACTATTTACTTGTACTTGTACTACTTATACCAAGTATTTTGCTCTCATCTTAGAACGAACCCCTTTAAAATGGCCACATGCCATGAGAGACAAACCCCAGGTTGGCCCAGTGATACCTGGCTCTGCATCCTGATGTGCTTACACTTTGCCATCGAGCCAGTGCCACACATACAGGGGTACTGGCACAAACTGTAGAGTGCGGGGGGGTGAGAGCCATTCAACCCAACTGTAAACCTGGTATATGATGCAAACCAATTCAAGCCAGGGACTGCAGCAGCACCCCCAGCACCCTAGTTGTAGCACCTATTCACACATATGAATAAGGACTTTTATTCTCAAGATGGGGAAAGGGCTAGTAATACACTTTGTCTTAGATGGGGGCTTACGCTTACTGTTATGTTAACTGAAAGGTGACTTCATACTTCTCAGTCTCCCTGGGGTTTTAACTCAACCCATGCTAAGGTTTCACTCAGCTCATATTAGGGGCCTTCTGAACACTATACTAGTATAAATCATAATAAATATTGCAACGGGTTGGATCACAGAAAACCCGTTGGGAACTGCCAACTGATCTGCTTTGACTACCTCTGAGCCTGTTTCCCCTGCCAGCTTGGGACTTCAGAACATTGCCTGGTTTGAGCCAGACACGCTTGCCTGCTACAAACCCACACCCAGGTCTGAACAACGTCCCCTAAAAGCTGCAGGCTAAACTGAAAACAGCTTAAGAAGTGTTCCTGTCTCCAACACTCAGATGCCCAGCTCCCAATGGGGTCCAACCCCCAAATAAATCCATTTTACCCTGTATAAAGCTTAAACAGGGTAAACTCCTAAATTGTTCGCCCTCTATAACACTGATAGGGAGATATGCACAGCTGTTTGCTCCCCCCCCCCCACGGGTGTTAATACATACTCTGAGATAATTAATAAGTAGAAAGTGATTTTATTAAACACAAAAAGTAGGATTTAAGTGGTTCCAAGTAATAACAGACAGAACAAAGTGAATTACCAAGCAAAATAAAATAAAACACTCAAGTCTAAACCTAATACAGTAAGAAAGTGATTAATGATGAAATCTCACCCTCAGAGATGTTCCAGTAGGTTTCTTTTACAGACTAGCGTCCTTCTACTCTGGGTCCAGCAATCACTCACGGCCCTGTGGTTACTGTCCTTTGTTCCAGTTTCTTTCAGGTATCCTTTGGAGGTGGAGAGGCTATCTCTTGAGCCAGCTAAAGACAAAATGGAGGAGTTTCCCAGGGGCTTAAATAGACTTTCTCTTGTGGGTGGAGACCCCCTCCTCTCTCCTATCCAGAATTCAGCTCCAAGATAGAGTTTTGGAGTCATATGAGCAAGTCACATGTCGATGCATGACTGAGTTCCTCACCAGCCAGGCCACATTCCTGGGAAAGCTCAGATGTGGATTGGCATCTCCAAGTTCATTGTTAGCTTAAGTGTTTCTTGATTGGGCACTTACTGAGAATAGTCTTTCCTCAGGAACCTGACCAACTGCTTCACCGAGGCGACTTAAATTAAACAAGTACATAGCCAATATTCATAACTTCGAATACAACAATGATACATACATACAAATAGGATGAATATATTCAGTAGATCATAACCTTTACAGAGATATGTTACATGGCATATGTAGCATAAAACATATTCCAGTTGTCATATTTACATTCATAAACATATTCCCATAAAGCCTTATGAGGTGCAACGTCACAAATATAATGCCTTATTTTATAGGGCTATGGATATTCTACAGCTTAGACTCTCTGGCCTATCTCAGTGCAATGGCTTTTGCAGGTTTCCATACTTTAAATATCAAATACAATATAGTCCCCAAAGTTACTGCAATATCTGTCACATCCATTTCATACATTCTCAGAACTAGGCCAAATCCAGACAAATTTTTTCTGTGCCATCTAAGAGCACATCTGCAACCAACATCTGCTAAACATCTAGTGTCTGCACCAAACCCCAGAAGTACTATTGGTGTTCAGGAATAAGGTGGGTTTGGGGTTGTTTTTTGTTTGTTGGTTAGTTGGTTTGTTTAATTACTTTTAATAATTGTACAAGTATATTGTTTCTTTCTGTGCTCACAAACGGTTGATCTGTTTTCATTAAAAACAAATTTAGATCATCTTAAGTAGATGATCATCTACAAATTTAGATCATCTTAAGACCAGATATAGAAGAATTCATCCTGAAAGATAAAAAGCTGTAAGGAGCTGAAAAGGGACCCTTTCACATGGAAATGCTCAGGCAACATTGACCATAGTCTGCCTTGCTGGGGTTGCTCCGTACACACAAGATGACAGCCATCCCCCCATACAGTTGGATGTGGCTATCAATGGTTAGCTCTTGTAGTGAATTCACTCAGTTTCAGCAATTCCTTGGATAAATTTGATTCACTAGAACTGGTGACCTCATACACCTTAATTTCTCCAAAGTGGAGACTTCATAGTAGGACTGGCTGAATAAGGGAAAAAAATTACAAATAATCTCAGACAAACATCTCCAACTCCATTTGCTGCTGTTCATGAGATCAGGCCACCTTTCAAATGACTGCTTGGGACTCTTCCAATTACTTTCCAATCTCAGAAATTTCATCAATTTGTCCCAGAAATACATTATTACATCCTTATTAATCACAGTGCATCATGTGTTCTTCTTCTAGAAGTTTCACTCATCCAGTCGAGGAGCAGACACAACATTTTGGGACCAATCACGCACCACAAATAGCAAACAGCTAGTATTCAATGTGAACAATTTGCAAACATTCCTTGGGTTGAGAATACCTAAGAAATTTTTATGAACTAGTGCAGGTGAGCAAATGATACAAAAGCCAAAACTCACCACGTTTTTGGCTTGATAACTAATATTCAGCAAAATCTATTGCATACCCAGCTTGGTGAAGAACTTAGATTATGTAGTAGTTAGATTGATGCCCTTTCAATGCACTGGTTCAGAAAGCATGTGAACAGTTGTAAACCAATAAGGGAGAATATTGGCCCTTAGGTCAGGTTGATAGAGGTATTTAGGCATTGCTATGTTCAGCATTGCAAGGCCTAAAGCTATGTCTATATTGCAGGCTTGCCATGTGTTATTTCCATCTCCCCTCCCCCTCCATCCACACTCAAAGCTCTTGAACATGTGTCTAGGGGCACATTGAATCTGTGACGGTGTGGATGGATGGGGGCGTGGGGCATAGTTTTACTTAAGCCTTGACCTTACCTCTCACCCTGACCTCATGTTGAGATTGTCCTCCAATGCCATTCCCACATTTCCCTGTGCCTGTATTTTCCTGCCTTTCTACTCTCACTTCCTACTCACTCTTTATGCACCAGAAGCTACCTGATGGTTTAGAGACCCTTGATTGGCATTTAACCCTTCATTTTCCACATGGCCTGCTCTCAGTTCTGCACAGCTTAGTCCGGCTCTGCCAAGCAGGCTAGGAGATGCTGACCCTGACAGCTGGCAGGATGGATGGGCCAGAGCATATTGGTTTTCAAACTGTGGAGCTCCCCTCTGTGGAGAGTGGGCCACAGCTGGGTTAACAGGCAGCCTCAAGGACCTGATTGGTTGGTGAAAGCTCCTCTCATTGGCTGGGTGTCCAGCTTCAGCTCCTGCTGCTTGTAAGGGTCCTTCGACTAGAACCCAGGTCCGCAGAGCCTGGGACAGCTGATGTTCCCACAACACCATGGAGAGACCCTGCAGCGCCACTGCAAGGGAGCACTGTGGAGAGTACGTGCCGCAGGCCCAAGGGACCCAGAGTGACGGTACCCTGAGGCCCTTTGAGTGATCAAGCACCCTATTTAACCCTGGAGTGTGCCCCAGGAAGGACATTGGGCCTGCTGTGACTCAAGACCTCACCTTGCTTCCTGATCTCCGGTCTCTGACCCTGGTCTGACTCTGACCCTGACTCTTGCCTCCTGATTCCAGCCTGGTACTACCTCTGATCTCCAATCTCCGAGCCTGTCCTGACTTTGACCCCTACTCTTGCTTATTGAACCCAGTTCTAGTGATTCCTCTGACCCCTGCTCACCAACTACCGTCCCTGATGTGTGGACCCCAGTCCAGTGGTGGTCGCTAGGCCAGAGCACCTATGCACCAGTTTCTTACCATTTTCCCAGACCTACTTACACAACACTCTGCAGGAGCCCTGTCAGGGTTCCCCCCCATACTCTGAACTCTTGGGTACAGATGTGGGGACCCACATGAAAGACCCCCTGAGCTTATATTCTATCAGCTTAGGTTAAAAAATTCCCCAAGGCACAAATTCCTTTCCTTGTCCTTGGACGGTATTGCTGCCACCACCATGTGATTTACACAAAAATTCAGGGAAGGGTCATTTGGAATAGGGATCCCGCCAAAATATCCCCCCAAGCCTCTTCACCCCCTTTCCTGGGAAGGCTTGAGAATAATATACCAACCAATTGCCTTAGCAATGTGAGCACAGACCAGACCCTTTGTCTTCAGGACACTGAAAATCAATCAGGTTCTTAAAAGAATAACTTTATTTACAAAGAAAAAAGTAAAAGAATCACACCTGCAAAATCAGGATGGAAGGTAACTTTACAGGGTAATAAAAAGATTTAAAACACAGAGGATTCCCCTCTGGCTCAGCTTCACAGTTACAAAAACACATTAGCTTTCGTCCAGTCTTTTGGGCTTCCCCAGTATTCCCATAGTTACTGAAAACTAATATTAATGATTCAGAGAGCTTCTCGGCCACTTCTTTTTAAACTCTTCATTGCAAGTTATCCAGACCTGCTGATTTTAAAATGTCTAACAGTAGCTGCTGTTTAACATTCTCCTGGGTTTCTTCATCATCCTTATCCTCATGTGATATGACCACATCATCTGACTTTGTCCCAAATACAGAATAAAAATATATCGTGAACACTTCTGTTTTCTCTGCATTGCTACTGATAAGTCTACCATTTCCGTCTAGTAATGGACTGATACCATTTTTAGGATTATTTTTGTTGCTAGGCTAACATATTCCATCTAATTGTCCTTAATTCTGACAGCTATGGAGTTCTCCTTGTAATCCTTTGCTTTGTCTACAATTCCTGACTGCTCATTTTCTTCACATAACCTGTCTTCCACTATATCTCCTTCCTTGGAGGTTTTTAAGGCCCGGCTTGACAAAGCCCTGGCTGGGATGATTTAGTTGGGAATTGGTCCTGCTTTGAGCAGGGGGTTGGACTAGATGACCTCCTGAGGTCCCTTCCAACCCTGATATTCTATGATTCTATGATACATATATATATATATATATATATATATATATATAAAATTTCATTTTTATACCAGCTTTCACTTCCCCTCCAAGCCAGGTTGGTTTATTTATAACTAGTGCAGCCTGCTTCTTTCTTCCTTAAACCCCCTGCTGAAAAAGCAGGAGATGGATTGTTATTATTAATAATCAAATTGTTATTACATTTATATTATCGTAGCACACAAATGTCCATTCAGATCACAGATACAGACACACTCCTAACTCCATAAAGCTGACAGTCTAAAAGGCTCAAGAACAGATGAGTTATAGGATATAGGAGAAATAACATAGAAGCAAATTCACATGGTGATGATTGGTGCAATTTCCTGTTTTATCATTCCTGTTTGTTTAAGTAGGGGGAGGGCCGAGTGAGGGGAAATGGCAGGATTGGGGTGAGGAGTTTGGTAAAAATAAGGAGAGTGAAGGAAGGGGAAGAGGCACAGCTACGCCTCCTCACCTGCCAAGCTAGTCACTGCCAAGTGATTTTCTGGAATCACAACAGAGCGGAGTCTCAAGGAGGGATTCGAAGGAGGATCAGGTGTTGGCTGCACAGATTTTTTCATGCAGTTTTCTCCATACATAAAGGGCAGCATGGGAGAAAATGCAAAGGTAAAGAGTTAAAGACATTTCCCTTAACCCGAGTATTTGTAACAGTTCCCTTTAGGAAGAGCCTGAGGTAGGTGTGGTGCCAGCCAGTCATTATTCTGTGCTATATTTCCCTTGCCTTGTGCCTGTTCCTTTAATTGTCTGTGTCCCAAGAATCAAGTAGACTTGTTTCCAAGGAGTCTTCCCCCTACTGATAGCACTGATGGGCATGGTGTGTGCAGGACCTCATGCTACTGCAAGAGGGGGTCATGGCCTACTCAGGAAGTCCTAAGATCTGCCTCTACCACTAATGATCATGGTCTAGGCAGGAAACCCCAAGGTCTATTAGTAGAACAACTGTCAATATTACAGGTGGTGCTCGGTAATTTCTCTTGTACAACAGCTGATCTGAGTGACACAACCTGGTTCTAGTTTTGGATGTTTTAGCTCCATAAAGTCACAGATAAAACCACTGATAATAACTAAAAAGGCAGATGGGTTTGCTATTGGTTCCTTCCCGCAGCTGATGCCAGCCTCTGAATCTATATATTTCCCTTCCACTGCTTTGTTGTCACTTGTCAGAAACAGAGGAGGCCTGGCAGTTGCTTAGGTGCAGCCAGTGCAGTGTAAGGAGGGGACAGCAAGTCAGGCTGGCAATGAAGGGACATCTCTCCACTCCGGTGCTGTGGCTTCTTCTCCTCACAATTCAGGACATAGCAGGTAAGTCTGCTCTGTGTTTTACTAGGGGAGCTGGGTTAACTGGAACGAAGGTGGTGACTTTTATAGTCAACTTTTTACCATCAGTGCCTAGCTAGGAGGTTGTGACTTTTCCTTTCAGGATTGATTGGATCTTGCCACTGTTACCGAGGCTTTTGTTACCTTGAGATTGGACTATTGCAGTGACCTCTATGTGGGGCTGCACTTAAAACTATTCCGAGAACAAAGGTGGTACAAATGGCAGCGACTCACTCACTGAGCAGGGCATCTGGCTGGGAGCATGTTACAGCCATGCTGCAGGATCTACACTGGCTAACCCAGCTCTGGGTGGAGGTTAAGATGTTGGTGATGATTTATAAAGACCTAAATGGCCTGGGACCAGCCTCCTTGAGGGATCACCTCTCTCCCTGTGCCGTACTGCCACAGTTGTCATGAGAAGGGGTGCCCGAGCTGGCTCCCCCTTTTATAAAAGAGAGGAGTAGCTGGCAGCGTGCTCTTTGTGAAGGCTCCAAGACTCTGGAACTTGCTCTCCCCTTTGGGTCAAAATAGCTCAAATAAGGTGACCTTCTGGGCACACTGCAAAATACACTCGTTTGGGGAGGGGGTGGGAAGGACTGAAGCCATGCATCACATAACGAGAAATGGCTGGGAAGGAGTTTCTGTAGGTGTCTGGCTGGCTAAGATCCTGTTGAAATGGTCACTTAATCTTGCAGGGATTTGAGTGTGTGATCAATGTGTCTGGGTGCCTAGAGCCTTGGCTGGGCATCACTTTAGTGTTTTAAATCCCAATAAATACATCAATAATTTGGGATCCATCAGAAATGTCTGTTTGGTCCAGAATCCAACAGCTCCAAGGGCCGAGTCCTGGCTCCTCACTCCCCCATTCACTCACTGAAACCAGTAGAAGTTCTGCAAGTTTGAGGTGAGCAGGATTTATCCAAATAAACCTAGAGTTGATTCCTCCCACACTGGTGTGTGTGTGTGATTGTGTGTGTTGGGGTGCAGTGTGCAATGCCCTGTGCCCACGGGGGTACTGGAAGCTCTGTCAGAAGGAAGATTTATCCTGCAGGAGCCCTGCCTCCTTCCCCCAGGGTTTCTGCTGAAGCAGAGAAGCTTTGAATCCTAGCTGGAGCCTAGAGAAGCCCGACCAGCACAAGCTGCATGGCAGAGGTTCTGTATCAGTGCATCTCACGGACATATTGGTTTCATTCCCTCAAGCCCCCCCTGCCCAGTTTCAGGGCTGCTCTCATTCCTCCAGCACAGAGGGGGCTGCAGGCTCTTTGCCAAGCTGTGTCCCAGCTCCAGGCAGACTCAACACCAGTGCGGGGGGGCAGGGCGGGAGGGAGACTATGGGTTACGGCAGCAAGTGTTGGGGCAATTCAGGGAGTGAATCTGGCCCAAAGACTCCAAAACTGATTAAAAATAAGGTTCCAATCTAAGGTGGGCCCAGATACAGTTCAAATGATACAGTGATTGGAACCTGTTGGGCTGGGGTTAACAGGATGAGAATGATCCATGTGACTGACAGGGCAGTGAACTGCTCAGCTGTAGCTGGTTCCTGGGAACCCGCCGTGCTGCTGCGCCAGCCTGAGAAACTGACACTGAAGCTGATAATCAGAAATGTCCATCTAAATTATTGTCTTAGAGAAAAAACTGCCCTAATGTATATTTCACAGACAGCTCAGTAACTGTGCGGTGATTAGGGGGCTGGAACCCAGAAAATCCTGAGCAAACTGACTGTCCATCAGGTTACTAGGAGTTTATATTTCAAATTCCAAGAAGTCCATCTATAATGTGCTGGGGTTAGAGCCCATGACAGAGCTGTATGAAGGAACATAAATTCACACCGTGTAGAGGTCAAGCATAGGAGTTTATTACACACAGCACTGGCGGAGTGTCACCTTGCTTATTAGGCTCAGAGACACTGTCAATCAATTGATTACAATAGAATATATGGATTTTCTATGGGTGGGGGAAAGTGACGGGGTAGGCAGTTCCACACCCCCAGATAGGTTTTGCAGCAAGACAAGATAGCACATTAGCCAATGGTTAACAAGTTACATAATGTCTCCGCCCATGGTCTCAAGTTTGCAAGTTAACATTTAATTAATACTTTGCTAAAATGTATTAGTATTATATATATATATATATATATATATATATATATATATATATATATGTTGGCTTCAATTTGGGGTCCATAGGAATGAAGTAACTCCTTTGATTGTCCAACAGGTACAGTCCTAGGGGTTAAAGCAAAGAAACAGTGAAAGTATATGGCAATAATGATTGTCTCCTTTAAGACAGGCTTTGGTCCCTGGGAAAGGGAGGTGGGAGGAGGCCATATCATAGACTGACATGTGGGAACCTGTCATAAACTCAAGGTTGGATATGTGGGAACAACATCTCCCTACAAAATAAACTAACAACCGAAACAGGGCTTCTTTGTTCAATTTGCAACGCTGAATAAGACACAATTATTTAGTTCTCAGCTCCAACACCTGGCAATTTGCTGATTAGGCTTATTTTGGCAAAGCAAGGTTATCTTTTGTTTATTCTGCTTCTCTTAGCTAATCACTATTTGCTAGGCCTCTGGTCTCTTGACCAAACTCTGGACTTTGGGTCTGGAAAAGAGCTGGCACAATCCATATGCCAGGTTGTTATATAAAATGCACGTGGATTTTAACCCTTCACTGTACATGACCTAAAAGCAGAGAATTCTATAGTGACTCCTGGTAAGGGATAAATGACTGTGCAGTTATTTGTGGAGAGTGTCCTATAATGATGCCAAGCACATGTTCAGCTCAGTGTATTTTTGTTGGACTGATGTGCATCATCCCCTAGAAAGTTTTTATTGTCTATGGGAAATTTGAGTATGTTTCACATGATGCAGACAGAGTGACACTGGGGAGTTTACAATATAGGGGATATCACCATGTAGCTACTTTTTCCTTTCCCTCAGTGCCCCAGTTCTCCTCCCTGAGCCTTGAGTAGAGGCCAGGTCAGTCTTTGCCAGAAGATCGTGTTTCACAATTATTGGCATATTTAAATTGTGTGGAAAAACAAATTTGTACAATTATGTGGGGTCCAGGAAAACAAGTGATAAAATATCAGGGACGGACCAAAGGTGCGAGTTTCACTCCCAGACCCAGATCTGAACTTCCCCAGGGTTCAGGGTGCTGCGTTTGGGTCATTATTCCAAGTTGAGCCACAGAATTAGTGGAAATATAAGATATGCATTTCCGTATGCAAATGTGATTGTTATCCTCAGGGTTGGATTTACACCTTATGCGCCCCTAGGCACAGCATCTTCAGCGCCCCTTCCCCTCACCATGTGGCCCAGCTTGGAGCCCCCCCGCCCCCTTCCCATGTGGCCCTGCCTGGAGCCTCCAGTATCCCCATGTGGTCCTGTGACCCCCAGCAGCCCTGTGTGGCCCACTCTGCCTCCTAACCTGGCTCCAAGTTGGCTGCTGTGACTTTTCACTTGAGGAAAAAATGCACCCACCACCCGCCTGCTAGGTGTTTGCTGCTGCCCAATGGACCAGTCAGCCTCAGCCAGCTCAGGCTGTTCTGGCGCCTCAGCGGCCTCTGGTGGAAGAAAGGCAGAACTGCAGCACATTTTCTGCACACACACACACATACACACACACAAAAAATTCTGCCTCCCTCAGACAAGAATTCTGCACATGCTGTAATTGTCACCTAAGGGGATGGGGCACGACATGAGACAAGGGGCTTGTGGGACATCTTGGCAGGGCGTGGGGCAGATCAGGAGGCTCCCTCCCTCCCAAGAACTCCTGAGCAGTGCGGGCAGCAGCAATAGGGCAATAAAATAGCCCAAAATACCACAAATCGCAACTGCTAAAAAAAACCACCGGCAACTGACAGCAAGAAAATCACATACTTGGCAATCTTCGGTGCCCTACAACACCGGTGCCCCATGGCACGTGCCTACTGTGCCTAATTGGAAATCTGGCTCTGGTTATCCAGACGGGGGCTGATGGCTGCCATCAGGGAGTGTTCAATCCAAATACAATCACAAACCTCATGAAAGCCAATGGCTGGGCCAAGCACTCTCTCTTAGGCTCAACAGATGGAGCAATAAAGATCCTTTATGTAGTTAAACAGCTGCAGACAGTGGGGACTACTGAAAAAGTCACTGGGCACATGGGCAGGGCAGAGCTAAGCCAGGGGTTTCCCTTGTTGCCAATGCAGGGGCCAGGATACTGGCATCAGACTATGTCTGTTGGAGGGAGAAGCCAGGAGAAGGAGTTGTGACTGGGATACTGGAAGGGAGCAAAGAAACAAAGCCTGTTGGAGCTCGCTGGAGGGGCAGGCTGGAGGATTTCTGAACAAGGAAACTGCCGGCTGTTGTTAGTTTCTACTGTGTGCAGGGAAACAGATCTGTGTGTGCACTTAGGGTATGTCTACACTACGGGATTAATCCGAATTTAGATAATTCGAATTTGGGAAACAGGTTGTATAAATTCGATTGTGCGCGGCCACACTAAGCACATTAATTCGGTTTTTAACCACATTAATTCGGTGGTGTGCGGCCACACTACCCCATTAATTTAACCACAGTAATTCGGTGGTGTGCGGCCACACTAACCCTAATTCGAATTAACAAAATCGATTTAGGCGCTACTCCGCTCGTCGAGGTGGAGTACAGAAATCGATTTTAAGTGCCCTTTAATTCGAATTAACTGGCTCTGTAGTGTGGACGGGTGAAGGGTTAATTCGGATTAACGCTGCTAAATCCGAATTAAAGTCGTAGTGTAGACCAGGCCTTAGTTAGAGCAGTGTTACAGCCTTGGGTCCTGCCCAAGTGAACGTCGCTGAATTAACTCGATTGAAAAAAGCCCCTTTTTCCTAGTGCAGACCAGGCCCAAGGGGTTTCCTTTGGGACTGGATTGAACAGAGTGGCACCTGAATAACCTTCCCTGTGGATTGCAGCAAAAGAAGTATTTAGTATTTGCTCGGCATTGAAGGAGCAGGATGGGCTGGCCACGTACTGGTGTGAACTGCACTGTTCTCTGAGCTCCATGAAGGCTCTATAAACATGGTGTCCCCAGCTCAGCCATCCACTGCTGCAACCAGCCTGTTCCAGGGGTCATAGTGGTGCTTGACATGTAGCCGTAACTCATGGGCTTTATAATGATGCCCGTACTTGCTCCCAGTTACAGGGACAGTCCTGGCTCTTCAAACCCTGTCCTGGGGACCAGTTCTCCCAGCCAATCTCCCAGTGATCTCTCCTCTCATTCCCTGTTAACTGCCTCTCTCCCAGCAGCCAGCTTTGCCTCTCCACAACCCCCAGAGATACAAACAGCTCTAAAGACAACTGGGGCAGGGGGTGGAACTCAGAGCTGATTCTGGGGGAAAAGTCAATGGCAGGGAGTGGGGGGAGGGTCTGGTGCTTACCTGGGGAAGGAGCAGCCTGTGGATGCAGGGCAGAGAGGCCAGGTAGAAAAGGGAGCAGAGAAGGGAGGAAGAGCCCAGGGGAGGTGGGTGGGAAGAGTCCAGCAGGGGGGCTGGAACAATTTGTATGGTGGGGGCGCTGAGAGCATTTAGCCAAACTGTAAACCCTGTACATGATGGAAACCACTTCAAGCCAAGGGGTGCGGCAGCACCCCCAGCACCCCTAGTTCCAGCACCTATGGAGACCAGTGGAAGAGAGAAATGTGTAGGTAGCTACTTTCCTTTTAAGCATCACTTTCCTTTTCTGAGTGTTGGGGCCTGTGGCGCTCGTGTCCGTGTGGTTGCGCCGATTTCAGTTCAAGAGAGGCCATTGTGGGTTAGCTCAGTCCTGTGCCCAGTCGATTTAGCTGAATCCCCATGAGCTGCTCTTGGGCTGAAATGGCAGGGCCCAGCCCACACAGGGATGGCACCTGTCTTGCTGGGGCAGGTGCGGAGAGGAAGCTCCGGTGGGGAGCAGTATTGCCCAAGGGCCACAGATCAAAAAACATGAGACTATAAAAACCATCTGGTCTTGTTTCTCAGTCTATCTTTGAACTGTTCAACTCCCCTCTACTCCGCTGCCAGAGTGGGGGTGAGAATCGCAGGCTGAAAAGTCACCATTTAATGCACCCAAACTACATGACTCCCCCTGGCTGCTCAGCTGGAGACTGCACTTACCCTCCCCTCACCCCTGAGCCGGGAACTGCCGCCCATTGCCCAGCACTGCCTTCGCTCTCCCCTCCTGGTTCAGTTCCTCTGACAGACAAAGGACTGACTGGGAAATAGCTTCACAGCCACTGAGCTAATTCATGTAGCGTGGTTCCCACTCACACCCAGAACTTCTGTTACTGGTCAGGGGTGAGTTACAGACAGAGACACTGGAGATCTTCACACTGACATCAACCATTGATATCAACTACAGTGTCATCATAAACACACCAGGATTCATTTAGTCTTTAGCAAACAGCAACACTTCCCTGCTTCCCCTCCCCACCCCCGCAACTTCTCTGCCTGAGGCTGGGAAGCACTGCCCCCCTTCTAGAGTGCCCTCCCTTCTCCTCCCCGTCTCTCCTTCACTCCTGCCCCTTCCCACTTCTGACCCCATCCCCTGCCTACTCCAGACTCCATTCCCCTCCCCAATACTCCCTCCTGTTCCCCTGCTCCAGAACCCCTCCCCTACCTCCTGTCCACCAGCACCAGACTCCCCTCCTCCATCCCAACTCCTCCATCCTCCCGAATACTCCCTCATGTGCCCCTGATCCAGGCTACCTCCGATCCTCTGTTCCACACCCGCTCCTCACCCTCTTGCTGCCCTGCTTCAGACCCTCTCCCTCCTTCCCCCACAAGTTCACCCTTCCCCACCCCTCCCTCCTCCTTCCTCCCTTATAAGATCCCCACTTCTCTCCATGCAGACCCCCTTCTCTAAACACCCTTCTCCTCCCCTCCCTCCTGCCCCCTGCTCAATAACCCCCTCTAGCCCCATGCTTCCTGCTCCCCCGTCCAGACCATCCTGTGCTCCATCTCCACTCCTCCCTCCTGCCCCAATTTCAGATCCCTGTCCCCTCCCCTCCCTTCTGACTCTCTGTCCTGCTTCCCTGTTAACCTCCACTGCAGACACCCCTCCCCTCCCCACTTCTCCCTCCTGCCCCTGCTTTCTGACCTCTTTGCCACCCCCACTCCAGACCCACCTCCATGCTCCTGCCCCTTCCTACCGCCCTTTCCAGACCCTCCACTCTGTCACTCCTGCCCCCTGCTACAGACTCTCTCCTTTCCCCACCCTCTTTTCTCCCCTGGCTCCAGAACCCCCTCCCCACCCCTCCTTCCGGCCGACTCATCGGCTTTACCCCATTCCCTTGCAACCCTTGAATCTGCCTCCTGTCCCCCCAGTGCCCTGCTCTCCTCACTCTCCCCATCCTCCTTTCACTGGGTCTCTGCTGCCCCTCACGGTCCCTGGGTCCTTTTCAGCCCCCTCAGCCATACAGAGACAGCCGTGTTCCCCGCGGGCTTTAGTGGGAAGTGGCAGCCAGCTTTACTCAGGGCGGCCTCACTCCCACACACCAACAGACTGTAGGGAGATGGCGGCATCTCGCTGGCTTCAGCCCCAGTGACAGTGACAGGAGATGGCGCCATTTGGAATAAGGGAAACTCTGTGAGTTGGCGCCTTTTATCATCTTATTGTGGGACAGGTAAAAACACCCCAAATTGCCAGAGTGGGGATAAAACGGCAAAAGCTGCAGCACCGACAGCCCCGAGTGTGAGGCCCTGAGATGTGAGAAGGTGGAGCCATGAGGCAGCTCTGGGCATGTCCCATTCTCCTGGCTCTGGGCGCGGATCCCCTGCTGCCGGGCACGGACTCTGCTGTGATAACACTGGGGAGGGGGCTTCCTGCTCGCTCTGACCCTGCTCTGTGTCTCTCTTTGAAGGTGCTGATGAGCTCAGGCTGGTGGATGGAGGTAGCCCCTGTGCCGGGAGAGTGGAGGTTAAACACCAGGATCAGTGGGGGACGGTGTGCAGTGATCGCTGGGACATGGCAGATGCTGGGGTTGTCTGTAAGCAGTTGGGATGTGGAGATGCTGTCAGTGTCCCTCGCCGGGCTCATTTTGGAGCAGGATCTGGACCAATTTGGCTGGATGAAGTTGCCTGTGATGGTACCGAGTCTGCTCTCTGGCACTGCGGGAACGAGGGATGGGGTCAGAGTGACTGCATTCATGGAGAGGATGCTGGAGTGACCTGTTCAGGTAAGAATCAGCCAGCTCAGTCCTGAAAGGCAAATCCCCTGAGACAAAAGGGCTTGAACCCAGAGGGTGTTGTGTGCCTGTGACCCTAACGAGAAATGAACAAAAATCAGAGCAAGTCCTGTAATGATTGTAATTACTGAGCTGTAATTATTACTGTTCATGTCACTGGCCACTGAGGATCCCCCTGTGTGACTGTGAAGCGTTTTCATTATCTCATTTCCAGTTGCTTCAATGCCACGTCTTTCCTTTCCCTTTCCCTCTGAATGTGTCTAAAAATGCAGATAGGAGAGAAAATGGAAAAGGAAAATGTCACTTAGGCTCCTAAGTTGCTGAGACACTTTTGAAAACGTTACCCTCGTGGTAAAACCCAGACCCAGACACCCAACCGCAGAGGTACAGCATCTGGGGCACTTGTGTAGCCCCTTTGCCACCCTCATAGGGTGACCGAGGAATGGGCAGATTCTCTCAGCTTGGCCAGAATTAGATTTAGCTGAGAGCACTCCCCCGTCTGCTCTGTTACTTCTCACATTTTGGACCAACCAGTAATAGAAAATTTCACAATCTCTGCTACCCTGTAGATCTAGGGTAGAATAGAGAGCTCAGCCAAAAATATACCTCAACCCTACACAGCTCAGGAATATCATATTATGGAGTCATTTGTTGTAACTCAATAGTTAACATTACAGCTACAGACCAATTACATGTTTTATTTTTAACTTCTCTCTTTTTAACATTTAGTAGGAATAATATCATCACTAATCCCCATCTTCCCTGGATAGAGGTGCAGGGCCAGCTCATAGGGCCAAACCCAGGGCTCCTTACTCAGGCAGGCAGCTATTGCCTGTAATGTGAGTTTGCTTTGTACAGACTGAGTAGAAGCAGGATAAAGGACTCAGGATTGGGCCCATTCAGAATTATTCCAGAAATAAGCAGCCAGCCATCTACAAAATAGCCCTGTCCATTAGACATCACTGAGAACAAACACATATTGTAACAGAGACGTTTCTGCACCAAGAGATTTTTGAGAGATGCTGTCCTGACAGAATACTAGAAAACTTTCCAAAAAGTGACAGTCGTCTTCTTATATGCAGTGTTGCTGTAGGCGTGTTAGTCCCAGGATATCAGTGACAAGGTGGGTGAGGTAATAGCTTTTATTTGACCCACTTCTGTGGGAGACAGAAAAGCTTTTGAACTTACAGAGAAGAGCTGTATGTAAGCACAGAAGCTTGTCTCTTTCGCCAACAATAGTGGTAATAAGGATATTACCTCAGCCATCTAGTCCCTCTCAATTCCTTCTCATCCAGCTTTCACTTTTCATTTCCGGTTGGATTAATACCAGACTTTGCCAAAACATTCTCCTCTGCCCAGATCTCTGCCTCAGTCATTGCACAGGCTGGATGGTGCCCAGGGAGTGAATCAGGGATGCACAGTGAAATAGGCTGTTGTCTGTAGACCCACATTCTCATTGGTTGCATCATCATCATCATCATCATCATGATCATCATCTTCAGTGATTCTCCATTCGAGGATGATCTCTACCACAGATTTACATATGGGTCCTGAGTATTGGGGGTAGCCGTGTTAGTCTGTATTCACAAAAACAACACGGAGTCCAGTGGCACCTTAAAGACTAGCAGATTTATTTGGGCATAAGCTTTCGTGGGTAAAAAACCTACTTCTTCAGATGCATGGAGTCAAAGTTACAGATGCAGGCATTATATACTGACACATGAAGAGAAGGGAGTTACCTCACAAGTTTAGAACCAGTGTTGACAGGGCCAATTCGATCAGGGTGGATGTAGTCCACTCCCAATAATTGATGAGGAAGTGTCAATTCCAGGAGAGGCAAAGCTGCTTTTGTAATGAGCCAGCCACTCCCAGTCCCTATTCAAGCCCAAATTAATGGTGTTAAATTTGCAAATGAATTTTAGTTCTGCAGTTTCTCTTTGAAGTCTGTTTCTGAAGTGTTTTTGTTGAAGTATGGCTACTTTTAAATCTGTTATAGACTGTCCAGGAAGATTGAAGTGTTCTCCTACTGGCTTTTGTATGTTACCATTCCTGATGTCCGATTTGTGTGCATTTATTCTTTTATGTAGAGACTGTCCGGTTTGGCTAATGTACATGGCAGAGGGGCATTGCTGGCATATGATGGCGTATATAACATTAGTAGATGTGCAGGTAAATGAGTTCCTGATGGTGTGGCTGATGTGGTTGGGTCCTCTGATGGTGTCGCTAGAGTAGATATGGGGACAGAGTAGGCAACGATGTTTGTTACAGGGATTGGTTCCTGGGTTAATGTTTCTGTGGTGTGGTGTGTAGTTGCTGGTGAGTATTTGCTTCAGGTTGGGGGGCTGTCTGTAAGCGAGGACTGGCCTGCCTCCCAAAGTCTGTGAGAGTGAGGGATCATTTTCCAGGATAGGTTGTAGATCGTTGATGATGTGCTGGAAAGGTTTTAGCTGGGGGCTGTACGTGATGGCCAGTGCTGTTCTGTTATTGTCCTTGTTGGGCCTGTTCTGTAGTAGGTGATTTCTGGGTACCCATCTTGCTCTGTCAATCTGTTTCCTCACTTCCCCAGGTGGGTATTGTAGTTTTACGAATGCTTGATAAAGATCTTGTAGGTGTTTGTCTCTGTCTGAGGGGTTGGAGCAAATTCGGTTGTATCTTAGGGCTTGGCTGTAGACAATGGATCGTATGATGTGTCTTGGATGGAAGCAGGAGGCATGTAGGTACGTATAGCGGTCAGTAGGTTTCCGGTATAGGGTGGTGTTTATGTGACCATCGCTTATTTTCACTGTAGTGTCCAGGAAGTGGAACTCTTGTGTGGACTGGTCCAGGCTGAGGTTGATGGTGGGGTGGAAATTGTTGAAATCATGGTGGAATTCTTCAAGGACCTCCTTCCCGTGGGTCCATATGATGAAGATGTCATCAATGTAGTGCAAGTAGAGGCGGGGCACTAGGGGACGAGAGCTGAGGAAGCGTTGTTCTAAGTGAGCCATAAAAATGTTGGCATGCTGTGGGGCCATGCAGGTACCCATAGCAGTGCCACCGACTTGAAGGTATAAGTTGTCCCCAAATCTGAAATGGTTGTGGGTGAGGACAAAGTCACAAAGCTCAGCCACCAGGTGTGCCATGGCCTCATCAGGGATACTGTTCTTGACAGCTTGTAGTCCATCGTCATGTAGAATATTGGTGTAAAGAGCTTCTACATCTGCACCCATTCCATTTTTTTTAATATCCTTCTTAAAATGTGGACAGCACAGCTGCATGCAGTATCGGTCTCACCATGCTGTACACAGAGGTAAAATCACGTCCCTGGTCAGAAATTATCCAACAAAATAGAGCTTCATTGGAAAATGCTGGTTTGTTGAACTCGACATTTCCCATGAAAGTGAGTCGGGTGCAATGAACTTTCTCCAGACCACAGGCAGTTTTGTGGCAGAAACCTGCATGGTTAAGTGCCAGCTTGCTTGGGGGGGTCCAGCCAGCCCTGCCATGCCAACTGCCTTGAGGCCAGGTACCCCAGTCTTCTCAGATCAGCTGCTCTGGGATAGCTGCACCATGTAGACTGCCCCAGCACCAGAGACCCTGGTGCTCTATAATCTGCATCTCCAGGGCAACCCTGCCATGGAAAAGGGAATCCCAGCTTTAACCAGGAGCAGCTCCCTGCTCCACAGCAGGGAATTTAGAAATCCTGGGATGGGATCCCGATTCCCAGGAACTGCAGCTCAGACTGGGGACCCCAGAGCTTTGAGACTCCCAGGCCAGTGGGCTATTTGGGACACCAGCTGGCCCAGGAGTCTGGAATCCCGGGGTCCCTAGTCCAAGGCAGCCTGCATGGTGAGGCTGCCCAAGAGCCACAGACCCTGGGAGCCCCAGCAGCATCTGAGAGAAATTGACATTTTTGTTTTTCTCTTAGCACTGGTGAAACTGACAAGAATGTCAGTGTCACTCAGCATCTGCAGGTCTCCCTGGGAGCAAATTTCATGTAGGACACTCCGTGCATTGGTCTTTCCAGAACAAATTTTTGAGAGGATTTCTGGTTCACAGGAAGTTTTGAAATAGCAAAATTTCCTGTGAGCTGGAAATCCTGCATTTCAGCCAGTTCTTCTCACTGTTCACTTGTTTAAACCTCCAAGGATCACCTCAGCCTTTTCACAGCATCACCATGGGAGCTCTAGTTCAGTTGCTTGTCCACTATGACCCCTGCGAAGACCATGGGAGATATCTGTATTTTTATGTATATTATGTGCACCTCTGTTTCTTTTATTCCTGTTTTACCATTTCCTACCAGAGTTCAAAAAGTAACTCCTGCTGGAGCTCCCCAGATGCCCCAGCAAGGCAGACAATGGCTACAGAGAACCCAGTCACTGGTACTTAAGTGACAATACAGGTGTCAAGGCCTTTGAACTTTTACCTCTGACCAAGCCGGGCACAACCCACCTAGCTTGGGAGAGGGGAGGGGCCCTTCATGTGGGAAAATTAAACAAAGAGCTTGGGAACTATCAAAAGGGGAGCCCTGATGAACAGAGAGAGAGAGGCAGGGTCTGCAGGGAAGGAGATTGAAACCCAGTCCCCAGAAGCAAGGGTACCTGGGATAGGTGAGGCCAGCCCAGGTTTTGAAGGAAGTGCTGAGGATTAGGTAAGACATATGCCTGTTGGCATTTAGTTCCTTTAACACTTTTCTCTCTGGTCACTGTGTTCCTATGGATACATAAATAATATCACTCTCCTGGGCCTGGTACTATTGCATATTTTCACTAATGATTTGGATGTTGGAGTAGAGAATAAACTCATAAAATGTGTGGATGACACAAACCTGGGAGGGGTCAAAAGCTCTTTGGATGAGAGTATTAGAATTCATAATGACCTTGATACATTGGAGAATTGATTTGAAATCAGTAAATTAAAATTCAGTAAAGACAAATACAAAGTACTAGACTTAGGGCTGGTCTACACTAGGGGGGGGGGGGAATCGATCCAAGATACGCAACTTCCGCCACGCCAATAGGGTAGCTGAAGTCGAAGTATCTTGGATCAAATTACCTGGGGTTCAAATGGTGCGGGATCGACGGCCGCAGCTCCCCCGTTGACTGCGCTACCGCCGGTCGCTCTGGTGGAGTTCCAGAGTCGACGGTGAGCGCGTTCAGGGATCGATATATTGCGTCTTAACTAGACGCGATATATCGATCCCAGATAAATCGATTGCTACCCGCCGATACGGCGGGTAGTGAAGACGTACCCTTAGGAAGGAAAAATCAAATGCAAAAAATCCAAAATGGGGAATAACTGACTAGTCAGCAGTACTGCAGAAAATGTTCTGGGGTTATATTGAATCAGAGACTGAAATGGGTGATGCTGTTTTGAAAACAGGAAATGTCATTCTGGATTTTATTAACAGAATTGACATATGTAAGACAGAGGAGGTAAATGTCCTGCTTTATTCAGCACTGGTGAGGCCTCAACTGAAGCACTGTGTCCAGTTTTGGGCTCGCTCTCTCTACGATGGGTAGGTAGGACAAGAAGTAATCCACTTAGGGGATTGCTACACTGGAAACTTCAAAGCACTGTCACGGGAATGCTCCCACGGCAACGCTTTGAAGCACGAGTGTGGTCACGCACAGGCGCTGGGAGAGAGCTCTCCCAGTGCTCCTGGTAATCCACCTCCATGAGGGGATTAGCTCAGAGCGCTGGGAGCACGTCTCTCAGCACTCGGAGACTGTTTACACTAGGATTTTAAAGCATGCTCTGACTTGCTGCGTTCAGGGGGGTGATTTTTCACACCCCATGAGCCAGCAAGTTAGAGCACTATAAAATGTAAGTGTAGCCAAGCCCTTAGATTGCAGCAAGGGAGAGACAGATCAGATATTAGCAAAAACTTTCTAACTATAAGGATAGTTGTCAGGGTTCCCTCCCCACTCTGATGTAAGCAGAGTCAGGATGAGCTCTACCCTGACATCTGGTGGTGAATTATGGCGAGTGTGGAAAAGAACTCCAGGGGCTAATCTTGTTTGCATAGGCACACCCACTCGCCTGGCATGAAACAACAGCAACTGAAAGTGGTTACTTTGGCTGGTGTGGGATCCCCAGTTTCTCTGTTATTGGGGCAGGAAGAATAAAGTTTTTTACCCTGATTCTGTGAATCAAGGCCAGTGGAACTGTTGTATGACAGAAGGACTGAGTGAGTCCTTCACCATTACCTAAGTAGCAATTGCTTGACAAGGGGCATGGGTTACAAAACCCAGTGAATTGAGAGAGGATGGGGACAGGTATTTGTACCTGATGGCATGGGCCCCCTCTGAGGGTTTGAAACACCAGTTGCATTAGCTCCTCTCTCCACTGTTAAATGTCAGAGCTATCTTTGATTCCATTAGGAGTCTAGTTACAGGCTGCTGAGCTGAATTCACTTTGGGCCAATGGTGCACCAGCACTGGGGCTCCCCTACTATACTGTGAGCTAAAATTGCTAAGAGCTGACATCACAAAAGAGCTAAAGTTATTTAGAGCTGAGATCACTGAGTGCTGTGTTAACTAGTGGGGGAGCCTGAAGCTATATTGCTCAGCAGCTGGCGGAGCAATTTGTGGGGACGACTGGAGGAGCAGCGAGCGGCGCGGAGCCTTGCGGGGCCGGTTGGGTGGCCCAAGGAACGGCGAGTGGAGCTGTTTGCGGGGGCGGCTGGAACGGCTCACAGGTCGGTGAGCGCAGCGGAGTGGAGCGGAGCAGCTTGTAGAGCGGAGCAGTTCGTGGGATGGCAGGAAAGTGGACTGGCTCGTGGTGAAGGCTGCGGCGGAACCCCCACGGAGAAACAGACGGCTGGCCAGCCTCAGATCACGTAAGGTGCCCCTTAACACCCTGCGTGCCCCCCCCTTTTACTCTGGGGCTGCACTGACCAGGGACAGAGACTTTGGGGGTTGTTGGACTTTTGGGTGGTTGCTGGACCCAAGAGACTTTGGGGGTGTCGGACTTTGGGGACTCTGGGTGATTTTTGGGTTGCTGGATTCAAGAACCAAAGGGAAAGGACACAGCCCAATTTGCTGGGGTGGGTTTTGCTCATGGTTTATGTTATGAATCCTGTTTGTGGTGTTTTTCCAATTTTATGCTGATGTCGTTTACCTCATGTTATTAAACATTTTCTGCTACACTCAGACTCCGTGCTTGCGAGAGGGGAAGTATTGCCTCTTAGAGGTACCCAGGGGGTGGTATGTAATTGTCCCAGGTCACTGGGTGGGGGCTCGAGCCGGTTTTGCATTGCGTTATTGAAACGGAACCCCTAGATACAGAACCCGGCCCTTGTTGCTGCCAACTTAGATGGGCAGAAGGGTTACATTAGCAAAAACTTTCTAACTATAAGGATAGTTGTCAGGGTTCCCTCCCCACTCTAAACTCTAGGGTACAGATGTGGGGACCCACATGAAAGACCCCCTAAGCTTATTTCTACCAGCTTAGTTTAAAACTTCCCCAAAGCACAAATTCCTTCCTTGCCCTTAGTATCGCTGCCACCACCAAGTGATTTAAACAAACATTCAGGGAGGGCCACTTGGAGCCCTACCGTCCCCAAAATATCCCCCCAAACCCCTACACCCCCTTTCCTGGGGAGGCTTGAGAATAATATCCTCACCAATTGGTTACAAAGTGAGCACAGATCAACCCCCCTGGGTCTTTAGGACGCTGAAAAACAATCAGGTTCTTAAAAAAAGATCAAAGAATCACCTCTGTAAAATCAGGATGGAAGATAACTTTACAGGGTAACAAAAAGATTCCAAACACAGAGGATTCCCCTCTAGGCAAAACTTAAAAGTTACAAAAGCAGGGATAAACCTCCCTCTTAGCACAGGGAAAATTCACAAGCTAAAACAAAAGATACTCTAACACATTTCCTTGCTATTACTTACTATTTCTGTAATATTAGATGTATTATTTCAGTAGGAGCTGGATTACTTGATTGGCCCTGGTCTACGCTACAAGTTTAGGTCGAATTTAGCAGCGTAAGATCGATTTGACACTGCACCCGTCCACACGACGAAGCCATTTTTGTCGACTTAAAGGCTTTTAAAATCGATTTCTGTATTCCTCCCTGATGAGGGGCTTAGTGCTGAAATCGACATCGCTGGGTCGAATTTAGGGTACTGTGGATGCAATTCGACGGTATTGGCCTCCAGGAGCTATCCCAGAGTGCTCCATTGTGACCGCTCTGGACAGCAGTTTGAACTCAGATGCACTAGCCAGGTACACAGGAAAATCCCCAGGAACTTTTGAATTTCATTTCCTGTTTGGCCAGCATGGCAAACTCAGCAGCACTGGTGACCATGCAGTCCCTCCAGAATGTTTCTACGTTTCCCCTATTATCTCTGTCCCTGAGGTTATCACAGATTAGAAGGTGAAAAAAACACACTCGCAATGACCTGTTTTCCGAGCTCATGCAGTCCTCCCGCACTGATGGGGCACAGCGTAATGCATGGAGACATTCAGTGGCAGAGGCCAAGAAAGAATTGTTGTGTTTGATTAATAGCAAAAGTATCACGCCTTGCTAGCGATCCTGCCCGAGCCAGATTGCTGTGTCACATGCACTCCGCGCTATGTCAGCCTTGGGCGGGGGCATGACCGCTTTGTGACATTGCATTAGGTAGCTTCTGTAGCTAGAGAAAACATTCCTGTGCATTCGGCAAAGACTATGGCAAAAAAAAGAGACGCCCTGTAGTGTAGTGGTTATCACGTTCACCTAACACGGGAAACATCCCTGGTTTGAAACTGGGCAGAAACAGGTTACTGTTCCTTTTTCTGACTCCCCTCCTGCATATTTAGTCTTAGAACAGACTGCGCTGTGAAATTTTACTTTGAATTATATCAATTATGAGTTAAATAATAGGGCTAGGTGCGACCATGTGGTGCTGCCGGCTGGGAGAGCAGCCTGAGGCAGAAGCCTCCAGCTCGCATGATATTCCAGGCAGGACTGAATCTCCATGAGATGAAACTTAAAGAAGAAAATGACCTGGAGTCACTCCCATTCGGTGCTGTAAGAGGAGGATAGCCATGTCTGTCTAGGCACCCCTGATCGACCTCACTGAGGTCTGCCAGCTGAGTGGGGCTGAGCGGGAGCCCGTCTGGCAGGAGCCAGCAGCTGAGCCCACTGTCTGCCTTGGGTTCCGATCATCCAGGCAGGCAGCAGGCTGAGCGGGTCCACCGGATGGGACCCCGGAAAAAAGGCGCGATACAATTGTCTGCCAGAAGGAGGGAGGGGGGGGCCTGACGATATGTACCCAAAACCACCTGCGACAAAGTTTTTGCCCCATCAGGCATTTGGAGCTTAACCCAGAATTTCAATGGGCAGCAGAGACTGCGGGATAGCTACCCACAGTGCACGGTTCCGTAAGTCGATGCTAGCCATGGTAGTGAGGATGCACTTCGCCGACTTAATGCGCTTAGTGTGGATATACGCAATAGACTGTATAAAATCGAATTCTAAAAAATCGAATTCTATAAAATTGACCTAATTTCATAATGTAGACATACCCTTGGTCTCTCCCTTTGTCTCCCCAGAGAATACCCATAGAGCACAAAACAAAGCCTTTTTCCCCCCTCCCCAGATGTGAAAGTATCTTATCTGAGCTTCTTAACCTTTTACAGGTAAGGAGGGATTTTATGCTACCCTTAGCTATACGTTTATGACACGCCCCCCGCAAATCACAGATGGCGCTGGACAGCCTGCTCCACACTGGCTGTGATTTCTTCCTGGAGCTCTAGGACAAAACAAAATTAATAAGACACATGAACCTCTAGATATACTACTGATTATATAAAACCTAACAATATTTTCCACATTTTAAGGACAATTTTAACCAGTTGATTCTGGGAAACTTTCACGGGAGAGTGCATCAGCTACTTTGTTAGAAGCTCCTGAAATGTGTTGTATTTCAAAATCAAAATCTTGGAGAGCTAAACTCCATCGAAGAAGTTTTTTGTTATTGTACTTGATGGTATGAAGACACTTCAGTGCAGCATGATCGGTTTGCCGGTGGAAACGCCATCCCCACACGTATGGGCATAGCTTTTTCAAAGCGTACACAATGGCGTAACATTCCTTTTAGCTGATTGACCAGTGGCTTTCCCTTTCAGACAGTTTTTTTGCTGAGAAACACGACAGGATGGAATTTTTGATCCGGTCCTTCCTGCATTAAAACTGCTCCCACTTCACGCTCGGATGCATCTGTGGTTACTAGGAAATGTGTGTTAAAGTCTGGGGCTCTTAGCACAGGGTCAGACATGAGTGTCACCTTAAGCTGGCTAAAGGCCTTCTGACACTCTTTAGTTCACTGAACTGCATTTGGCTGTTTTTTGGGGGTTTTTTTGGTTAGGTCTGTTAGTGGGGCGGCGATTTGGCTATAGTGCGGTACAAATCACCTGTAATATCCGGCCAAGCCTAAGAAGGATTGGACCTGTTTCTTTGACACTGGGACAGGCCATTTTTGGATAGCATCCACACTGGCCTGTAGGGGGTTGATAGTTCCTTGACCCACCTGGTGTCCAAGGTAAGTCACTCTGTTTAGGCCTATTTGACACTTTTTAGCCTTAACAGTTAGTCCTGCCTCCCTTATGCGCTTGAAGACTTTTTGCAGATGCTCCAGGTGTTCTGCCCATGAATCAGAAAAGATGGCCACATCATCAAGGTAGGCGACTGCAGATTCTCCCAATCCCGCTAGGAGGCTATTACACAGAATATTACACAGAATTCCCACTTCATCACCGCAGTTGCGAGTTCTGCTGCCCAGACACAGCTGCTGTAAAGTTGCCCAGAGTCTGTGTTAGGGCAATGTTCACATGGACTAGCCTGCATAATGACCCTTCCCCTTCCAGGCAAGCACTGGTTGGATGTTGAAAGGCCCCACTTTACCAGTCAGTAATCATCTCAGCTGCTTTGCCACTTTCCCTCTCTCCCACCTCTCCTGTCTGCCCCATGGCTTTCACATCCTGCACCCACACAAAACCTGCCTGGCCAATTATCCATATCACACCAAGGCAAATACATCACAATTCCCATAGTTGGGATCCTACTAAATGCACGGCCATGAAAAATGTGTCACGGACCATGAAATCTGGTCTTCCCCGGTGAAATCTGGTCTTTTGTGTGCGTTTACCCTATATTATACAGATTTCACAGGGGAGACCAGCATTTCTCAAATTGGGGGTCCTGACCCAAAAGGAAGTTGCGGGGGGTGGGGGGAGCAGGTCACAAGGTTATTTTAGTGAGATTGCAGTATTGCCACCCTTACTTGTGCACTGCCTTCAGAGCTGGGTGGCCAGAGAGTGGCAGCTATTGGCCGGGCGCCCAGCTCTGAAGGCTGCGCCCCGCCAGCAGCAGTGCAGAAGTAAGGGTGGCAATACCATACCATACCATACCATACCACCCTTACTTCTGCACTGCTGCCTTCAGAGCTGTGTGGCCGAAGAGTAGCAGCTG